>NC_073694.1:10071826-10079326 GCF_029784165.1 Wyeomyia smithii
GTGTGTTAAACTATTATGGACATATTTTTAACCCCTAAAAATATTCACCTGTCGAATTTGCTTCCATTTTATTGGTTAGTTCTCGAGATGTGCAGAAATTTGTGTTTCATTTCTATGGAACCCCTCCCTTCCAGAAAAGGAAGGGATCCCGAACTATCTTAGTCACCTTTCTCGGCCCCTAAAACCCCTATACACAAAATTTCACGCCGATCGGTTTAGTCGTTTCCAGTAGTTGGATCAGACAGACAGACAGAGCTGCATTTTTATATGTTTAGATTGTTGAACCGGAAAACCCAGCTCCAAGGAAACCCAGCTCAAGGATCTGGGGGCGAATGTGCGGAGTATCCGCCGATCTCGCACTGGCGAGATGATACTTGAGCTCCGGAAGGACGCCAAGAACAAGGGGGCTACCTACATAACGGTAGCTGAAAAGGTCCTAGGGAAGGAGGTGCAAGTGCGGGCACTCACCTCAGAAGTGACTCTCCAGCCTTAAAACCTGGACGAAATCACCGAGGGGTGCGACATTGCACAAGCCCTAAAAGCGAAGTGCGGGATGGAGGTGGCTAAGGAGTCAATCCGCCTCCGCAAAGGTCCGGCGGGGACCGTCGGCGGACGCTATCCTGGCCCTGAAAGAGGGCAAGTTGAAGGTCGGCTGGTCTGTATGTCTTCTGGGCCTACTACAGCAACCAGACATTTGCTTCCGGTGCTTCGAGGGTGGACATAAGTCCTGGACCTGCAAGGGGCCCGATAGGAGCCAGCTGTGCAGGCGATGTGGAGGTGCAGGCCATAAAGCAAGGACTATGGGGAGTCTCCCAAGTGCATGGTATGTTCCGGGAAACGGGACGCCAAACACTTTATGGGAGGCCCCAGGTGCCCAGCCGGTAAGCCGGCTGCGAAACCACGGGCGTAAGGGTGACGCAACTGAACCTGAACCATTGCTTCGCGGCTCAGCAGCTGCTACACCAAGCAGCCACTGAGTCGTTGTCGGACATCGCCGTCATATCGGATTCCTACCGCATCCCTCCCGGAAACGGTAATTGGGTTGCGGATAAGTCCAGTTTGGCGGCCATATGTACGACGAACAAGTTCCCGGTTCAGGAGGTTGTCTCAACCTCAGAAGAAGGGTACGTAGTTGCTAAGGTGAACGGAGTGTTCTACTGCAGTTGCTATGCTCCGCCACGTTGGTCTACCGAAAGGTTCACCCAGATGGTAGACCTCCTATCCATGAAGCTAACGGGCCTAACACCGTTGGTGGTGGCGGGCGACTTCAACGCTTGGGCTGTTGAGTGGGGAAGTCGCTTCACGAACCAGAGGGGCCAGATCCTGTTGGGGGCTTTTGCAAAGCTCAACCTAGATCTGGCCAACGTTGGGAACAAAAGTACATTTAGCAGAAATGGTGCGGAGTCGATCATCGACGTGACGTTCTCCAGCCCAGGACTGATCAAGAACTGGAGGGTAGACGATGGCTACACTAATAGCGACCACCAGGCGGTCTGTTATAGTGTAGACAACAACGAGAGGCGGCAAGCGACGGGTAGAGCCAACACTCCGACCGTTCGCGGGTGGAAGACATCGCACTTTTATGCCGAGGTATTCGAAGAGGCAATGAGAAGGGAGCACGAGGGGGGCAGTTGGCTCCGCCCGACTGCTGACCAACTAGTTGCTATGCTATCGCGGGCGTGCGACGCCACCATGCCTAGGACTCGCCAACCTAGGAATGTAAAGCCACCGGTTTACTGGTGGACGGACGCGATAGCCGACCTTCGCAGTGCGTGCCTCCGTGCAAGACGGAGGATGCAGCGTGCGCGAAACGAAGAAGAGAGGACAGAGCGCCGCGCAGCATTCAGTTCGGAGAGATCGATGCTAAAGAGTGCGATAAAGGCCAGCAAGAGGGCCTGCTTCGATAGGCTATGTGCTAGTGCCAATACAAATCCGTGGGGTGACGCCTACAGGATCGTAATGGCCAAGACTAAAGGCGCGCTGGCACCTGGAGGGCGATCACCAGCGATGCTGGAGCGTATCATCGAGGGACTCTTTCCATGCCACGAGCCAAGTCCTTGGCCTCCGGCGGTCGAGTCTCACGTCCGACGTTCCAGTATCTCAGACATAGACCAGAGATGGTCGGCCAACCTGCCGGAAATCCAATCCGTGAGCGACGACAGCCGTGTCGAGGCAGGGGAGGAGGCAAGGGTTACGAATGAGGAACTCATCGTGATCGCCAAATCCCTAAAAGTGAGCAAGGCACCGGTACCGGATGGTATCCCTAACCTGGCGATCAGGCTTGCGATAAAAACGGCCCCCGGGCTGTTCGGGGCAGTCATGCAGAGGTGCCTGGATGACTGTCTCTTTCCGGACAGGTGGAAGCGGCAGGGACTGGTCTTATTGCCGAAGGCTGGGAAACCGCCAGGGGACCCATCGGCATATAGGCCTATCTGCCTGCTGGACACCGCGGGCAAGGTGCTTGAGAGGATCATCCTCAACAGACTGGTGAGGTACACGGAGGGTGTACACGGTCTGGCAAGTAACCAGTTCGGCTTTCGGAAGGGCAGGTCCACGCTGGACGCAATCTCTTCCGTCATCAAGACGGCGGAGGTAGCAATCCAGCGCAAGAGAAGGGGAATACGCTACTGCGCAATCGTCACGCTCGACGTGAAGAATGCGTTCAATAGTGCCAGTTGGGACTCCATAGCGCTCGCGCTCAGGAGCATCCATGTATCGGTGTCGCTGTACAAGATTCTGGAAAATTATTTCCAGAATCGAGTACTTGTTTACAACACGGAGGAGGGTCAGAAGTGCGTCCCAATTACCGCAGGAGTTCCGCAAGGTTCTATCTTGGGCCCGGTGTTGTGGAATGTCATGTATGACGGAGTGTTGAAACTCAAGTTCCCTGTAGGGGTTGTGATCGTCGGCTTTGCAGACGACATAACGCTGGAGGTTTACGGCGAGTCTATCGAGGAGGTCGAGTTGACGGCCGCGCACTGCATACGCAAGGTCGAGGACTGGATGCGCTCTAGGAAACTGGAGCTCGCGCATCATAAGACGGAGGTCACGGTTGTGAACAACCGTAAATCGGAGCAACAGGCGGTGGTCAGAGTCGGAGACTGCACCATCACCTCGAAGCGATCCCTGAAGCTCTTGGGGGTTATGGTGGACGACAAGCTCACGTTCGGGAGTCACGTCGACTATGCCTGTAAGAGGGCCTCATCGGCTATTGCAGCACTATCTCGTATGATGTCCAATAGCTCAGCGGTTTATGGAAGCAAGCGAATAGCCCTAAAGTCTCCTCCGAGAATAATGTAATCGGTACGGTGACGAAGATAGTAAGCTACAGTATTATTCAGGAATCGCTCCCGATACTCTCGTAGAGCGGTACCAGACGGGGCATACACGTTGCACAGTGTTGTATTTTGTACACGTAGCGCGAGCAATCTTCCGTCCAAGCTTTTCTCTACATGGGAGAATTGAATGTGCTGTTTTAGAGCAATCGCTGTGCCTCGTCTTGCATGGTCGACGTTGCAGATAACGTTGTATCCGGGTATAGTGAGTTGTTCGTTTTCAACCTCCTGCAAGAACACGATATCCAATTCCATCGTACGGACGAATGTGCGTAGGGCATTTATTTTGGTTTTGTTGGTAATTGTGTTAATGTTTATGGTTCCGATGTTATAGCTGACGTATTCAAACATTGTTGCAATTTCAATCGGAAACTTGGACGTGTTCGGTGTTGTTGATGATTTCCCCGGAGGGTTTAATTTTTTTACTCAGCGGGATTCTACGCGAGCGACGGCTGCTGGTTGAGGATAGTGAGCTGTCCGTTTCATTTCCCTCGATCCTGTGGTAAGTTGTGATGGTATCCGTGTATGTATTCGTACTTGTTGTGGGAAGTTTCACTGTGGTAAGTGCAGCGGGGGGCGGCATCATATTTTTAGGTTGTGTTTCTGCTCGTGTCACACTTGCTGCAGTAGATAGCGGAGGCAAGCTCGTGTTTTCTGTTTGTCCAATTGGTAGAGAGATTCTGGATGTGTTTGGGATCAGTAGTCTATCTCGCACAGCTGATTGGTTTGGTTGAGTCTTGTTTAGTGGGGGTTTCGTAGGCACAGGTTTATTTACAGGTACAGTTTTTCCTTTTGCTACATTTGCGTAGGATTGATCTGCAGCAAGCTTCTGCACCAGCAGTTTTTTGTTTTGCACGCATGGGATGCCAATGTGTACAAACTCATGACAGTGAAGGCAAGTTTGCATCTGTCCCTTGTAAGCAACCGCAGTTTCTTCGCTCGAATCGTAACGAGAGATGGAATGTTCTTCTTGACCACTACACGCGCGATACGAACGCCGGTTTTAACACCACCGAAATCACTGAAGCGGTTGTCCCATAACAGGTCGCGAACGTTGATGACGTCACCATATTCTGCAAGAAAGGCGGCAATTTGTTCGTTGGAGACACCTTCGGGAAGATCGAAAATTTTAACTTCCACTGCTCCATCTTCCATCGTGATTCGTAGTTTATAGGTCTTGTTGTCGATTACGAATTCGTGTTTGCCATCGTGTTCCTCTACGATCTGCTCTGCGAGGCTTAGAGCATTGACCTTAACGAAAGTACAGCCTAGCCGTTTGCTTGGCTGGAGTTGCAACACATTTTCGCGCGTTAGGCGGAGTTCTTTCGCAATAAATTTATGTATATCATCATGCGTGAGATGCTTCGGAAACTGAGAGTAATCAACGCGAAATGTATTTTCGCGGCGCGACATCGCACTATTTGTCGTTTTGGCAGCAGCAAAACGCGATACTTGACTGTACGATTGGAAAAAAACCGATAGTAAACGTAGTAGAAGTAGTATGGAAGCTTCGTATCCCAAAAAAATCAACTGATCAGTTCGAGAGTTCAGCGGTAAGTGGAGCTGGCAGATACCTACATCGGACTAAAGGCTGAAGCCAAACGGATTGGACTGGTCATCACACCGATCGAGCAGAATTCGCCGACGCACTAAGTTGACCATCTACAAAATACTGATATGACCGATAGTCCTCCACAACCATGAGACATGGACTATGCTTGAGGAGGACCTACGCGTTCTTGCGGTCTTCGAGCGGAAAGTGTTTCGTACCGCTTTCTGTGGACTGCAAATGGAGAACGGAATAAGGAGGAGGTGAATGAACCATGAACTGCAAGAGCTGCTTGGGGAGCTTTCTATTATCAACACCGCTAAGACAAGCAGATCGCGGGCATGTAGTGAAAATATCGGACGAAAGCCCGGGATCGATCAGGTAGAGTACGACCTATGGTCCCTAGTCAGACTGCAGAGCTGGGTGGGATGGAGAAGACTCTTACTTACACACACGGTCACACCACGACTTAGGACTGTTCGGAGCATAAAAGTTTCTACGGGTGAAAATAATCTTTAAATGCGTACGTAGTCTCCGTTAAATCAATCGCAAACCCAACCAAAAATCGCCAAAATAGCCGCTTGGAAAGCTTCGTAGCTGCGAGGTTCAGAGTCCGCTTTGACAAGTGTGTGGCCATGGGTTCGAATCTTATTAGAATAAGGCCATTTGGGGGCAATGCTGGGGGGGGGGGGGGGAGGCCTACCTGTGTAATGTCCACAGTCCATACAAAATTTTTAGAATTTATATGGGCAGTTGTCCACGGAGGGGGAGGATGGTCAAAATCGTTAACAATCTGGAATATGGAATATGGATGGTCTCTTGGTTGTTAAAGGACCTTAATTTGGGTTTATTCTAACGGTACCGCCCTTTGATCGTTATTGCTCAGTTGTAAAAGTATGAGCCAGTAAAAATTGCACGATGAGAATGTTATGCTAGTCCCAAGCACCATTCATCTGGTTCATTTTGCAGTTTTGTTGGTTCGACAATCACGGAGTGTAACTACGGGCAGTCTACCTATGCTATGCTATGCTATGCAATACAATGATTGATAAGTAATTTTGATTTCTTAAAAAAAAGTTGCATTTTTATTAAAAAAGTAGCGGGAACTTAGCTGCCCATTAAATTGAATTTTTGAAACATTTTCGTCACCCTTTTTCATTACTTTAACACACATTTTTACCACAGATTCTTTTTTGTAATCGTTCGTGTTTGTGTAGGTTTAAAAATTCACAGGTTTCCGTTCTATGCTTGAAACTAACTCACAGATTCGAAATTACGTGTTCTAACATAATATGTTATAACTTGTTCTGCTTAACGGAGTCATACGCCGCCTTGAAGTATATAAAAAGATCATTAGTCTGCAAGTTGGCTTTTCTTGGTTTATCGTGGATTTTACTTATGGCTTTTTAGCTCCTTCAAACTATCTTTACCTCTTCCAGATCAGCAGTACCACAGTTTCTTTCAAATTTCACTCCTGTTCCTGTCGACAGCACTACTTTTTGTTCTAGTAAAAAAATCTTATTGATGTCTCTAAAAGAAATGGAAGCAAGCGAGTTGAAATTATTGAAACAACAGAATCGATAACAGACATATGTCAACTCTAGCCACTATGAACGCGACAAAAAGTATAAATATTGGCTTTCACTTTATCCATCGCCTACTGATTTGCCGCAAGCGGTTCATCAGAGTATAGTCATACTTTATTCATAATGAGTCAATTTTTTTATTTAGCAGTGAATCTAAATGGCAAATAAAACATAAATTGATTTGATTTATTAGAAAAATCATTTTTTCCTCGATTTTTGTCTACGAAAACGGTGCACTGTGCGCCGGAAGCGCAGAGCACCGGCTAAATGGAGGCGAGAAAGCAGAAGCAAAAACATACAGCGCGAGTGCGCGCTCATCATCGAATCCATTAAGCAAATGACCCGCGCGCTAGCCATATGAGTGACTGGACGCGGCAAGTAAGCTAGCGAGAAAAAAAAATCCGAAGAACTTAATCTGATTTTTTTCCTCTGGCTGAAATCAAAATAAAAGAAAAATCGCACAACATCATCATCGCTAGAGCGCTAGACGCCGAGCGAGAGAGAGATAGAGAGTGTGATCGACAGTGGCGGCTGCTGACTCGTGACTCCCACGGTGGAGAGCCGCCGCCGCCTTCGATCATTCGTT
Source organism: Wyeomyia smithii (assembly GCF_029784165.1). NCBI lineage: Eukaryota > Metazoa > Arthropoda > Insecta > Diptera > Culicidae > Wyeomyia > Wyeomyia smithii. The sequence goes on from NC_073694.1 coordinate 10,078,883, forward strand.
CGGCTGATCGTCGAAACAGCATTTCCTCGTTAACTTATTTACCAACAGTGACTCGGATACCCCGCCCGTACCCCGCCGTCAGCATTACGGCAGCTTAGTGACTTCGAATTTCGCCAACATACAATGTGTCACGCACGCACCACCGGGTTGCTTTGATAAGCACGAAACGACGGTTGACGGTCCCAAGGGGGTGCTCGAGAGCGTGAAATTCGCGCGGACCAATAAACCAAAAAATTAGGAACCCGTTTATATGCTCTGCAACATTTGCGCGTTTAATTTCGAAGGCAAACCCATAAATAATACTTTTTAATTGCCTCGCGCTGCTGTTGGGCGATTTTTTTGCCCGTTTATTCCTTCCTGCTCTTCAGAGTGTAAGCAACAGGAAAAAAAATCTGAGTAAATACGAGCTGACCGTTCACCTCCAGACTGCGTTTGGAGTTCCGG
>NC_073694.1:10084326-10092505 GCF_029784165.1 Wyeomyia smithii
GGCGGTGTGAAGCAGCAGAAAAATAAGAAGAAGTATTTCAATTGGAAGTGTTTCGGATGCCAACGGGAAGGGCACAAGATTGCCGATTGTCCAGAAGAAAAGAAGAAGAAGGAATCTGCAAAAACCAGTGCACATCTGGGAAAAGCCGACAAAGGTGTTTGCTTTCTCAGCGATGAGCATGATGAACAACCGAAAACGAGCTGGATCATTGACTCTGGTTCATCGGAGCATCTGAGCAACGATCGGAAGCTTTTCGAGAAGCTATTGCCGATGAAGGAACCGATGCGCATCTCGGTGGCGAAGGAAGGGCAGTCCATCGTCGCCAAACAGTACGTTGAGATCCATGCGTTTGCCATAGCGAGTGGTAAACCGATTCGAATTATTCTTAAAGACGTGTTATACATCCCGGAAGCGCGAGTGAACTTATTGTCCGTTCGTAAAATGGAAATGGCTGGAATAAAAGTTGTGTTCGCTGACGGTGTAGTGAATATTAAACGAAATTCGGAAGTGATCGCAGTTGGAGTACGCCGCGGGAAACTCTACGAGATGGATTTCCATCGGGAAGAGCCATCCAAATCAGTGTTATATTCGTGCGGTCGGGTGCCCAAGGAACTTGAACTCTGGCATCGTCGGTACGGGCATCTCAGTGCGAAAAACTTAAAAGTGTTGATAGCAAACGAAATTGTCGAAGGACTGAGTGGTAAATTGAAGCCATCAGGTGGTGAGTTCGTTTGTGAACCGTGTCTCGTAGGCAAGCAATCGCGTAAGCCCTTTTCCGCGCGCGAGGGACGACCTTCGAAGCGAGTGCTTGAACTCATTCATTCGGACGTGTGTGGCCCAGTGTCACCGGTGAGCATAGAAGGCGAAAAGTATTTTGTGACATTCGTCGACGACTGGAGTCGGTTCACGGTGGTATGGCTAATGTACTCGAAAGACGAAGTGTTAAATAAGTTCAAAGAGTATGAAGCGTTAGTGAGTTCGAAGTTCGGAACGCGTATTTCACGGTTTCGCTCTGACAACAGTGGGAAATACGTCAGTCACGAGTTTAAGAATTTCAAAAATTTAAAATTGAATGGACCAGTCCCTATACACCCGAGCAAAACGGCGTGAGCGAGCGAATGAACCGGACACTTGTGGAGAAGGTTCGGTCCATGCTCGAAGACAGCGGCGTCGGCAAAATGTTCTGGGGTCCTGCTATCCAAACGGCGACATACTTGGCCAATCGCAGTCCTGCCAGTGCGATCGATCAGCGGAAAACTCCGTACGAGGTTTGGGAAGGACGGAAGCCAAATGTCCGGAGCCTGAGGGCGTTTGGAGCAGACGTCTTCGTTCACATCCCCAAGGAGAAAAGAAAGAAGCTGGACGCGAAATCCTGGAGAGGAACTCTTGTGGGCTACTCCCACTGCGGTTATCGAGTATGGGACCCTAAGCGCAAGGAGATCGTTGTAGCTCGAGATGTAGTCTCCGTCGAGAGTGAAAGAAAATTAAGTTTGGAAAAGAGTCGTAAGCCTAGCAGCATCTCCGATGTGTTTCCGGTTCGCGCAGTTCGAGACGAATCCGATAGCGAATCCGACAATGATAGTCATGCTGAAGATACCTCCGATGAATACGGTAAAGTACCGGAGGGACCGGGCGATGAATCGGACGAGCAAGGTGCAGGTTCGAATCACGAAGATGCGGATGAAACCTTCGGCAGCTGCGCTGATAAAACAATCCAAGAAGACGGCGCAGAAGAAACGGAAGATGCCTGGGAAACAGCGATAGATCGTAAATCGAGACGAAACCGTAAGCCTCCGGGTTGGCATACGGAGTACGATATGAATGGTTTCGCCATGAATGCAACGAGTTTTGTGGAAAACCTACCAAGTTCGCTAGCGGATATGAAGAAACGACCGGATTGGGAAGAGTGGAAAGAAGCCATCCGTGAGGAGATGGAGTCTCTTAAGCGGAATCAAACGTGGGTGTTAGTAAAACTTCCTGAAGGACGAGTACCAGTCACGGGCAAATGGCTATTCAGAGTGAAGCAGAACGAAGCCGATGGGAAGGAGCGCTACAAGGCTAGGCTCGTGGCTCGTGGCTTCAGCCAGAAAGCCGGATTCGACTACGGTGAAACCTATTCACCAGTGGCGCGTCTAGATACCGTGCGTACTGTTCTCGCTGTAGCAAACGAGCCGAGGTAGTGCACCAAATGGACGTGAAGACTGCCTTCCTCAACGGGCAGTTGGACGAGGAGATTTTTATGACACAGCCGGAGGGTTTCGAGCAAGGCAAGGATCTGGTATGCCTCCTCAAACGTTCACTGTATGGACTTAAGCAGGCATCAAGGGCTTGGAATGCGAGGTTCCATGCATTCGTGGAACGACTAGGGTTCAACAGAAGTATGAGCGATCAATGTCTCTACGTAAAGGGATCCGGAAGTAACCAAGTTATCCTTGTGCTGTACGTGGACGACCTACTTGTGGTTGCTCGTCAGCTGACGACGATTGAAGCAGTGAAGCAGTGCCTGGCGAGTGAATTTGAAATGATGAACATTGGAGAGGTGCGAACGTTTCTCGGCATGAAGATTGACCGGGACGTGGAGGCGAGGATTACTCGAATTAGCCAGAGAGGATTTCTCAAAAATTTACTTCGTCGTTTCAGCATGCTCGAGTGCAATCCAGCATCAACACCGATTGAGTGTCACCTGCGCCTGACGAAGGGAGTGGAAGCCGAGCGTACTGAGAAACCGTACCGAGAGTTGATCGGGTGTCTCACGTACGTGACGCTGACGTCAAGACCGGATCTGTGTGCTGCGGTCAGCTACCTGAGTCAGTTTCAAAGCTGTCCTACGGAAGTGCACTGGATGCACGCCAAGAGGGTGCTGCGGTATATTAAAGGGACGTTGGACTTAGGTCTGGTGTTCTCAGTGAAAGATTCAACACCGAGTATGGAAGCATTCGCCGATGCAGATTGGGCGAACGCTCCGGTGGGCAGGCGTTCGCTAAGTGGATACGTCTTCCGAGTGTGTGGCGGTACCGTAAGCTGGTTGACTAGGAAGCAGTCTACAATTTCGCTCTCTTCTACGGAAGCTGAGCTCGTGGCCTTGAGCACCGCTGTGTGTCACGGCATCTGGCTGGTTCGTCTGCTCAAGGAACTGTCGAAGTAGCCGGAGAGCCCAGTGGTCTACTACGAAGACAACCAATCTACGATCAAGGTGGTCGAGGAAGAGCGGGACACTGGCCGCTTAAAGCACGTTGATGTTAGGTATCGATTCGTCCGTGAAGAGATTCAGCGGGGGCGTATAGCTGTGCGATACATCCCAACCGGCGAGCAAGTCGCAGACGTAATGACTAAGGGCCTGCAAGTAGGTTTGTTCCAGAAACATCGAGCCAACCTGGGACTGATCCGTTCCGGATATTGAGCGGGGGTGTTAGGATTGTCAATACCCTGCACAAGATATTTGTTGTTTCGATCTATGGAACCGAATCCCCACAGTAATCGAACTGTCAAAAGCGATCGCATGATGGTGCGATTTTTCTAACCTTTCTTTCTTTCTATTCGCAAACGCTGTAGAGCCAACACGTATAATAAAGTTCTCTTATTCTTAACCTTAAATCAGTATTTTTTACCAGAACGTGAGAGGCTTAAGAACGAAGATAGATGACCTGTTTGTCGCTGCATCGGACCAGGAATATGACGTCGTAATATTTACAGAAACGTGGCTTAACGACACCATCAACTCTTCTCAACTATTTGGACAAGAATATACCGTGTATCGCAAAGACCGAGACCCAGGCGCAACGGGGAAATCCCGGGGAGGCGGTGTACTTATAGCACTGAAAAATACGCTTAGTTTTACTTTGTGCGCAAATTTGGCCGATTTCGACCTCGAACAGTTGTGGGTAAACAGCGAATGTAATGACAGATTAATCTGTCTGGGTGTTATATACATACCCCCGGACCAGTCCAGGAATACTTCGATCATGGAGAATGTTACTGCCTCCATATCTAATGTTGTCACGACGAACGATCTCCGTACCGATCATCTTTTGTTTGGCGATTTCAATCTGCCTGATCTATGCTGGCGTACAACAGGCACAGGTTACGCTTACTCCGAACCCTCTGAATCGACTTCTTCTAGCATTACCTTTATTGACAGCATATCTGTGCTAAATCTTAAACAGCTGAACGTAGCGAGAAACTGTTTAAACCGTACGCTTGATTTACTGTTCGTGAGCGAAGATTTGTTACCAATGTGTACTCTCGTTGAAACGCATGAAGCTCTAGTACCAGTTGATCCATTGCATCCTCCAATTCTAGCGACTTTGAAATGCCTGCCCCGTATGGTTTTCACAGAACTCAACGATCACAGACGGCTGGATTTTTCGAGAGCGAACTACGCGCAGCTGAACGAAGCACTTTTAACTGTTGACTGGGCAACGTTGTACAACATGCATGACATCGATGAAGCAGTTCAGTGCTTCACTACCACTCTCACGCAACTTTTTACAGAGCATGTTCCCGTCTGTCGCCCTCGCCCAAGCCCGCCCTGGTCTAATAACTATCTTAGATACCTGAAACGTAAACGCGCCAACGCTCTTAAAAAGTTTTCCAACAATCGTAACTTGGTCACCAAAAGAAGGTTTCACTACGCCAGTTCTAAGTACAAAAGTTATAACCGCGGGCTATATGCTCGTTATGTAACACGAAAGCAGAGTGCACTGAAAAAGTTTCCCAAGCGCTTTTGGACTTTTGTAAACGAAAAGCGGAAAGAAGCAGGTTTACCGTCAAGCATGTTTTTGGGAGATGAAAATTCGACAGACGCAGACGGCATATGCAACCTATTCGCTAAACAATTCTCCAGAGCATTCGATGAAACGACAGTTAGTCAGGATCAGACTGATTTGGCCATTAGGGACGTACCAAGAGGAGCTCTAAGTATGAACATCAGTGAGTTCTCGGACGAGGATGTCATGAATGGTGTCAGAAAACTGAAATCATCTACCAGACCCGGACCGGATGGAATTCCTGCGATAGTTCTTATCAAATGCGCCCGGGCCATCTGCGGTCCGCTGCGCTCCATTTTCAATAAGTCGCTTGCACAGGCGGTATTTCCGGAGAGGTGGAAAAAATCCATTATGTTTCCGGCGTTCAAAAAGGGGGATAAGCGTGATGTAGCAAACTACCGTGGTGTGACTTCGCTAAGTGCAGGATCCAAACTGTTTGAGATCCTTGTTGGCGATGAATTGTTTCGGTCAGCAAAATCATATATTTCCCAGGACCAACATGGGTTTTTTCCGGGGAGATCGACAGCGACAAATTTGGTGCAGTTTACTTCTTTGTGTCTAAAGTCAATGGAACAGGGATTTCAGATCGATACAGTCTACACCGACTTAAAGTCAGCATTCGACAAAGTTAACCATCGAATTCTGTTAGCAAAACTGGACCGTCTAGGCGTGGTAACGAATGTCACTAAATGGATAGAGTCGTATTTGACTAATCGACAACTGAGAGTCAAAATAGGAACTTCCGAGTCAGCTCCGTTCAGCAACAACTCCGGTGTCCCCCAAGGAAGCAACCTGGGGCCATTGCTATTCTCATTATTCTTCAACGACGTCTGTCATGCTGTTCCTCAAGGTTGCAGGTTAGTCTACGCCGATGACTTCAAAATTTATTGGCTGGTGAAGACACTAGACGATTGCCGAAAGCTGCAGCAGATCATCGATATCTTCGCAGACTGGTTTGAGCGAAACTTTTTAACCATAAGCGTGAAGAAGTGTATGGTTATATCGTTCACTAGGAAAAGAATACCTGTCCACTGGGACTATCGCATTGGAACTGAAGGGCTGGAAAGAGCTAAGGTCGTGAAGGATCTTGGTGTCTTGTTGGATTCCGAGATGAGCTTTCGTGAACACTACGCCTACATTATCAGTAAAGCCAGCAGAAATTTGGGATTTATTTTCCGATTAGCCTCTGAATTCCGTGATCCCTATTGTTTACGCTCACTGTACTTTAGTTTAGTGCGATCCATACTTGAAACAGCAGCTATAGTCTGGACACCTTTTCACAACGTCTGGATCAGCAGAATCGAGAGAATTCAAGCGAAGTTCGTAAGGTACGCCCTGCGATTTTTACCCTGGCAAAACACTAGCGATCTTCCATCTTACGAAAGCCGTTGCCGCTTGCTGGGTATGGATACGCTGCAAAAGAGGCGAAAAATCCAGGGGACCATCTTTTTGGCCAAGGTCCTCTCAGGAGACGTAAGTGCACCATGGATTCTTGCTCAGATTAATTTAAACATTATTCCTCGACCACTGAGACAGCGAAGCTTCCTGCGACTCCAACAACATCGGACTGACTATGCACAGCACGAACCAATAAGACATATGTGTTTTCTGTTTAATTCATGTTATCATTTGTTTGACTTCAATGTTAGTGTTAGAGTGTTTCATGATCGTGTAACAAATTTTACCTTCTAACCATTTTTAGTACGTAAGTGTTCATGTAGACAAATATGTCCGATGAATGTAAATAAATTATAATAATAATAAATTATAATAATAATAATAATAATAATAATAAATTTCCACGTGTTCTAATTTTCCGTATCACTGCAAAAAGATCCTATCAAGACAGACAGACAGACAGACTGTGACTGTGATCTGTGACTTTGTGATCGTTTTCTATTCATTTTAATCAATTCTATTGCTTGAATATTTGGTTGTTTAAAAACAAATAAACATAAATTAAAGTCCATCTAACAATCAAATAAACAAACGGATTGAATCATAATTTAAATCATAGCAACCCAGACCCCGTCGATGAGGTTAGTGAAGCTTCTGCTACCACCGTGCTGCTACCGCTGCGGCTCCACTAAGCCGAAGTCCGCCGTTCGGTTGGCCGAGCAATAAATGGGCTTGGTAGTGGCGCCACCAGTTCCAACCGATCGTTCGAGTCCGTCTACCGAACCTACCGCACTGCTGCTAGGCAATTGATTACGCACAGTCAATTATTGCCCGAATCGGGCGCTACAGGGCTGCCAATGGATGTGAAAGTCTTAACAGCAAAACCCCGAACGGTTCGGACGGTTCCGTTTAAGGTAGCGAACCGCACTGACAGGACAGCCACGGAATAAATGGCTCTGCCATTTTCGCTTACGCGGCTCTGCCAGGGAAAAAAAGGGTCGTGTGTGGGTAAAAGAACGCGCTCTTCAACCATTAATCATCGACAAAACGCGGTGCAGCCGCAGTATCCTAGGCCGACATGTTTTGATTTGTTTAGAAATATAAAATGACAAAGCCGGTCGTAAAGATTGATGCGCGAATCTCACACACCGCAAAATCAGGGCAACAGAACTTCCGTTTTATTTTGTTATTCGCTTGACATGCAGAACAGCAGTAGGCGCCGACTGACGCCACGGACAGTCGCGTCTTTAAGGCCGCACCTCCACCCTCTCTGCTTCCTCACCCTGGTACTACGAGTTCTTCTAACGAAATCTGATATCGCGTAGTTCCTTATCTTTTTTTTTTTTCGTGTCTCCGTAACAGAACTGTGGTGAATCGCCAATCGTTTCCCGCCGTGACATCCCCTCAACCTAGCCCCTTGTGACTGTCTGTGAATTAGAATTTGGTGATTTGAAAGAGTACAACCAAAACTACTACTATAATGGTGTTGACATCGACAACGACGACGACGGGACTTGAAATTCAATATTCCGACTCGTATCGGAAGGATCGATTTGCGGGTCTCATGTGCGGCGGCGAGACCGGAGAAACTGGACACTGGACGGTGGTGGTACGTAAGTTTAACCACAGCAGCGCCAATTTTTAGGTCACTTTGTTGCTCCGAACGATTTGTTTGATGTCAAAGTGGACAGAGAGAGACAGAGAGAGAGAGAGAGAGAGAGAGAGAGAGAGAGAGAGAGAGAAACCGAAAGCGTTGCCAACTGCAAAGGGCTTAACCTCCAATCAATAATCGGGGTTTATTAGTCGACGCGAATGTGCAACTGTGGAATCTTCACCCGCTGCTCTCTATCGGTGAGTAATGTGGGGCAAAGTTCGCGATAACGAGCGCTGCTGGCAGTTTGCATTTGTTTGTTAGCTGGCATATCAATCAGATACGGTTATTTTGAACACTAATGGATAAACCTGAACAACCGGTTTGGTGTGCTCTTCCGCGATTGATCAGATTTGAAATGGAT
>NC_073694.1:10093005-10233005 GCF_029784165.1 Wyeomyia smithii
TCTAAAGGCCAGAAATGACCAAAATAGAAAATGATCCCAAATTAAGCTCAGAATGGCCGAAAACCCCTTCTAAAGGCCAGAAAAGGCCAAAATAGAAAATGATTCTAAATTGAGCTCAGAATGGCCGAAAACCCCTTCTAAAGGCCAGAAAAGGCCAAAATAGAAAATGATCCCAAATTAAGCTCAGAATGGCCGAAAACCCCTTCTAAAGGCCAGAAAAGGCCAAAATAGAAAATGATCCCAAATTAAGCTCAGAATGGCCGAAACCCCCTTCTAAAGGCCAGAAAAGGCCAAAATAGAAAATGATCTCAAATTGAGCTCAGAATGGCCGAAAACCCCTTCTAAAGGCCAGAAAAGGCCAAAATAGAAAATGATCCCAAATTAAGCTCAGAATGGCCGAAACCCCCTTCTAAAGGCCAGAAAAGGCCAAAATAGAAAATGATCCCAAATTAAGCTCAGAATGGCCGAAACCCCCTTCTAAAGGCCAGAAAAGGCCAAAATAGAAAATGATCCCAAATTAAGCTCAGAATGGCCGAAACCCCCTTCTAAAGGCCAGAAAAGGCCAAAATAGAAAATGATCCCAAATTAAGCTCAGAATGGCCGAAACCCCCTTCTAAAGGCCAGAAAAGGCCAAAATAGAAAATGATCCCAAATTAAGCTCAGAATGGCCGAAAACCCCTTCTAAAGGCCAGAAAAGGCCAAAATAGAAAATGATCCTAAATTGAGCTCAGAATCGTCGAAAACCCCTTCTAAAGGCCAGAAATGACCAAAATAGAAAATGATCTCAAATTGAGCTCAGAATGGCCGAAAACCCCTTCTAAAGGCCAGAAAAGGCCAAAATAGAAAATGATCCCAAATTAAGCTCAGAATGGCCGAAACCCCCTTCTAAAGGCCAGAAAAGGCCAAAATAGAAAATGATCCCAAATTAAGCTCAGAATGGCCGAAACCCCCTTCTAAAGGCCAGAAAAGGCCAAAATAGAAAATGATCCCAAATTAAGCTCAGAATGGCCGAAAACCCCTTCTAAAGGCCAGAAATGACCAAAATAGAAAATGATCTCAAATTGAGCTCAGAATGGCCGAAAACCCCTTCTAAAGGCCAGAAAAGGCCAAAATAGAAAATGATCCCAAATTAAGCTCAGAATGGCCGAAACCCCCTTCTAAAGGCCAGAAAAGGCCAAAATAGAAAATGATCCCAAATTAAGCTCAGAATGGCCGAAAACCCCTTCTAAAGGCCAGAAAAGGCCAAAATAGAAAATGATCCCAAATTAAGCTCAGAATGGCCGAAAACCCCCTTTAAAGGCCACAAAAGGCCAGAATAGAAAATGATCCTATATTGAGCTCAGAATCGTCGAAAACCCCTTCTTAAGGTCAGAAATGACCAAAATAGAAAATGATCCCAAATTGAGCTCAGAATGGCCGAAAACCCCTTCTAAAGGCCAGAAATTACCAAAATAGAAAATGATCCCAAATTAAGCTCAGAATGGCCGAAAACCCCTTCTAAAGGCCAGAAAAGGCCAATATAGAAAATGATTCCAAATTGAGCTCAGAATGGCCGAAAACCCCTTCTAAAGGCCAGAAAAGGCCAAAATAGAAAATGATCCCAAATTAAGCTCAGAATGGCCGAAAACCCCTTCTAAAGGCCAGAAAAGGCCAAAATAGAAAATGATCCCAAATTAAGCTCAGAATGGCCGAAACCCTCTTCTAAAGGCCAGAAATGACCAAAATAGAAAATGATCTCAAATTGAGCTCAGAATGGCCGAAAACCCCTTCTAAAGATCAGAAAAGGCCAAAATAGAAAATGATCCTAAATTGAGCTCAGAATCGTCGAAAACCCCTTCTAAAGGCCAGAAAAGAACCAAAATAGAAAATGATCCTAAATTGAGCTCAGAATCGTCGAAAACCCCTTCTATAGGCCAGAAAAGGCCAAAATAGAAAATGATCCCAAATTAAGCTCAGAATGGCCGAAAACCCCCTTTAAAGGCCACAAAAGGCCAGAATAGAAAATGATTTTAAATTGAGCTCAGAATCGTCGAAAACCCCTTCTAGAGGTCAGAAATGACCAAAATAGAAAATGATCCCAAATTGAGCTCAGAATGGCCGAAAACCCCTTCTAAAGGCCAGAAATGACCAAAATAGAAAATGATCCCAAATTAAGCTCAGAATGGCCGAAAACCCCTTCTAAAGGCCAGAAAAGGCCAAAATAGAAAATGATCCCAAATTAAGCTCAGAATGGCCGAAAACCCCTTCTAAAGGCCAGAAATGACCAAAATAGAAAATGATCTCAAATTGAACTCAGAATGGCCGAAAACCCCTTCTAAAGTCCAGAAAAGGCCAAAATAGAAAATGATCCCAAATTAAGCTCAGAATGGCCGAAAACCCCCTTTAAAGGCCAGAATAGAAAATGATCCTAAATTGAGCTCAGAATCGTCGAAAACCCCTTCTAAAGGTCAGAAATGACCAAAATAGAAAATGATCCCAAATTGAGCTCAGAATGGCCGAAAACCCCTTCTAAAGGCCAGAAATGACCAAAATAGAAAATGATCCCAAATTAAGCTCAGAATGGCCGAAAACCCCTTCTAAAGGCCAGAAAAGGCCAAAATAGAAAATGATTCCAAATTGAGCTCAGAATGGCCGAAAACCCCTTCTAAAGGCCAGAAAAGGCCAAAATAGAAAATAATCCCAAATTAAGCTCAGAATGGCCGAAACCCTCTTCTAAAGGCCAGAAATGACCAAAATAGAAAATGATCTCAAATTGAGCTCAGAATGGCCGAAAACCCCTTCTAAAGGCCAGAAAAGGCCAAAATAGAAAATGATCCTAAATTGAGCTCAGAATCGTCGAAAACCCCTTCTAAAGGCCAGACAAGAACCAAAATAGAAAATGATCCTAAATTGAGCTCAGAATCGTCGAAAACCCCTTCTAAAGGCCAGAAAAGGCAAAAATGGAAAATGATCCCAAATTGAGCTCAGAATGGCCGAAAAACCCTTCTAAAGGCCAGAAAAGGCCAAAATAGAAAATGATCCCAAATTGAGCTCAGAATCGTCGAAAACCCCTTCTAAAGGCCAGAAATGACCAAAATAGAAAATGATCCCAAATTGAGCTCAGAATGGCCGAAAAACCCTTCTAAAGGCCAGAAAAGGCCAAAATAGAAAATGATCCTAAATTGAGCTCAGAATCGTCGAAAACCCCTTCTAAAGGCCAGAAAAGAACCAAAATAGAAAATGATCCTAAATTGAGCTCAGAATCGTCGAAAACCCCTTCTAAAGGCCAGAAATGACCAAAATAGAAAATGATCCTAAATTGAGCTCAGAATCGTCGAAAACCCCTTCTAAAGGCCAGAAAAGAACCAAAATAGAAAATGATCCTAAATTGAGCTCAGAATCGTCGAAAACCCCTTCTAAAGGCCAGAAATGACCAAAATAGAAAATGATCCCAAATTGAGCTCAGAATGGCCGAAAAACCCTTCTAAAGGCCAGAAAAGGCCAAAATAGAAAATGATCCCAAATTGAGCTCAGAATCGTCGAAAACCCCTTCTAAAGGCCAGAAAAGAACCAAAATAGAAAATGATCCTAAATTGAGCTCAGAATCGTCGAAAACCCCTTCTAAAGGCCAGAAAAGGCCAAAATGGAAAATGATCCCAAATTAAGCTCAGAATCGTCGAACAACCCTTCTAAAGGCTAGAAAAGGCCAAAATAGAAAATGATCCCAAATTAAGCTCAGAATGGCTGAAAACCTCTTCCATAGGCCAGAAAAGTCCAAAATAGAAAATGATCCCAAATTAATCTCAGAATGGCCGAAAAATCCTTCTAAAGGCCAGAAAAGGCCAAAATAGAAAATGATCCTAAATTGAGCTCAGAATCGTCGAAAACCCCTTCTAGAGGTCAGAAATGACCAAAATAGAAAATGATCCCAAATTGAGCTCAGAATGGCCGAAAACCCCTTCTAAAGGCCAGAAAAGGCCAAAATAGAAAATGATTCCAAATTGAGCTCAGAATGGCCGAAACCCCCTTCTAAAGGCCAGAAAAGGCCAAAATAGAAAATGATCCTAAATTGAGCTCAGAATCGTCGAAAACCCCTTCTAAAGGCCAGACAAGAACCAAAATAGAAAATGATCCTAAATTGAGCTCAGAATCGTCGAAAACCCCTTCTAAAGGCCAGAAATGACCAAAATAGAAAATGATCCCAAATTGAGCTCAGAATGGCCGAAAAACCCTTCTAAAGGCCAGAAAAGGCCAAAATAGAAAATGATCCCAAATTGAGCTCAGAATCGTCGAAAACCCCTTCTAAAGGCCAGAAAAGAACCAAAATAGAAAATGATCCTAAATTGAGCTCAGAATCGTCGAAAACCCCTTCTAAAGGCCAGAAAAGGCAAAAATGGAAAATGATCCCAAATTGAGCTCAGAATGGCCGAAAAACCCTTCTAAAGGCCAGAAAAGGCCAAAATAGAAAATGATCCCAAATTGAGCTCAGAATCGTCGAAAACCCCTTCTAAAGGCCAGAAAAGAACCAAAATAGAAAATGATCCTAAATTGAACTCAGAATCGTCGAAAACCCCTTCTAAAGGCCAGAAATGACCAAAATAGAAAATGATCCCAAAATGAGCTCAGAATGGCCGAAAAACCCTTCTAAAGGCCAGAAAAGGCCAAAATAGAAAATGATCCTAAATTGAGCTCAGAATCGTCGAAAACCCCTTCTAAAGGCCAGAAAAGAACCAAAATAGAAAATGATCCTAAATTGAGCTCAGAATCGTCGAAAACCCCTTCTAAAGGCCAGAAATGACCAAAATAGAAAATGATCCTAAATTGAGCTCAGAATCGTCGAAAACCCCTTCTAAAGGCCAGAAAAGAACCAAAATAGAAAATGATCCTAAATTGAGCTCAGAATAGTCGAAAACCCCTTCTAAAGGTCAGAAATGACCAAAATAGAAAATGATCCCAAATTGAGCTCAGAATGGCCGAAAAACCCTTCTAAAGGCCAGAAAAGGCCAAAATAGAAAATGATCCCAAATTGAGCTCAGAATCGTCGAAAACCCCTTCTAAAGGCCAGAAAAGAACCAAAATAGAAAATGATCCTAAATTGAGCTCAGAATCGTCGAAAACCCCTTCTAAAGGCCAGAAAAGGCCAAAATGGAAAATGATCCCAAATTAAGCTCAGAATCGTCGAACAACCCTCCTAAAGGCTAGAAAAGGCCAAAATAGAAAATGATCCCAAATTAAGCTCAGAATGGCTGAAAACCTCTTCCATAGGCCAGAAAAGTCCAAAATAGAAAATGATCCCAAATTAATCTCAGAATGGCCCAAAAACCCTTCTAAAGGCCAGAAAAGGCCAAATTAGAAAATGATCCCAAATTAAGTTTAGAATGGCCGAAAACCCCTTCTAAAGGCCAGAAAAGAACCAAAATAGAAAATGATCCTAAATTGAGCTCAGAATCGTCGAAAACCCCTTCTAAAGGCCAGAAAAGGCCAAAATGGAAAATGATCCCAAATTAAGCTCAGAATCGTCGAACAACCCTCCTAAAGGCTAGAAAAGGCCAAAATAGAAAATGATCCCAAATTAAGCTCAGAATGGCTGAAAACCTCTTCCATAGGCCAGAAAAGTCCAAAATAGAAAATGATCCCAAATTAATCTCAGTATGCCCCAAAAACCCTTCTAAAGGCCAGAAAAGGCCAAAATAGAAAATGATCCCAAATTAAGCTCAGAATGGCCGAAAAATCCTTCTAAAGGTCAGAAAAGGCCAAAATAGAAAATGATCCTAAATTAAGCCCATACTGGCCGAAAACCCCCTTTAAAGGCCAGAAAAGGCCAGAATAGAAAATGATCCCAAATTAAGCTCAGAATGGCCGGAAACCCCTACTAAAGGCCAGAAAAGGCCAAAATAGAAAATGATCCTAAATTGAGCTCAGAATCGTCGAAAACCCCTTCTAAAGGCCAAAATAGAAAATGATCCCAAATTGAGCTCAGAATGGCCGAAAACCCCTTCTAAAGGCCAGAAAAGGCCAAAATAGAAAATGATCCCAAATTAAGCTCAGAATGGCCGAAAACCCCTTCTAAAGGCCAGAAATGACCAAAATAGAAAATGATCCCAAATTAAGCTCAGAATGGCCGAAACCCCCTTCTAAAGGCCAGAAAAGGCCAAAATAGAAAATGATCCTAAATTGAGCTCAGAATCGTCGAAAACCCCTCCTAAAGGCCAGAAATGACCAAAATAGAAAATGATCCCAAATTAAGCTCAGAATGGCCGAAAAATCCTTCTAAAGGCCAGAAAAGGCCAAAATAGAAAATGATCCCAAATTAAGCTCAGAATGGCCGAAAACCCCTTCTAAAGGCCAGAAAAGGCCAAAATAGAAAATGATTCCAAATTAAGCTCAGAATGGCCGAAAACCCCTTCTAAAGGCCAGAAAAGGCCAAAATAGAAAATGATCCTAAATTAAGCCCAGACTGGCCGAAAACCCCCTTTAAAGGCCAGAAAAGGCCAAAATAGAAAATGATCCCAAATTAAGCTCAGAATGGCCGGAAACCCCTACTAAAGGCCAGAAAAGGCCAAAATAGAAATGATCCCAAATGAGCTCAGAATGGCCGAAAAACCCTTCTAAAGGCCAGAAAAGGCCAAAATAGAAATGATCCCAAATTAATCTCAGAATGGCCGAAAACCCCTTCTAAAGGCCAGAAATGACCAAAATAGAAAATGATCCTAAATTAAGCTCAGAATGGCCGAAAAACCCCTTCTAAAGGCCAGAAAAGGCCAAAATAGAAAATGATCCCAAATTGAGCTCAGAATGGCGGAAAAACCCTTCTAAAGGCCAGAAAAGGCCAAAATAGAAAATGATCCCAAATTAAGCTCAGAATGGCGAAAACCCCTTCTAAAGGCCAGAAATGACCAAAATAGAAAATGATCCCAAATTAAGCTCAGAATGGCCGAAAGCCCCTTCTAAAGGCCAGAAAAGGCCAAAATAGAAAATGATCCTAAATTGAGCTCAGAATCGTCGAAAACCCCTCCTAAAGGCCAGAAATGACCAAAATAGAAAATGATCCCAAATTAAGCTCAGAATGGCCGAAACCCCCTTCTAAAGGCCAGAAAAGGCCAAAATAGAAAATGATCCTAAATTGAGCTCAGAATCGTCGAAAACCCCTCCTAAAGGCCAGAAATGACCAAAATAGAAAATGATCCCAAATTAAGCTCAGAATGGCCGAAAAATCCTTCTAAAGGCCAGAAAAGGCCAAAATAGAAAATGATCCCAATTAAGCTCAGAATGGCCGAAAACCCCTTCTAAAGGCCAGAAAAGGCCAAAATAGAAAATGATTCCAAATTAAGCTCAGAATGGCCGAAAACCCCTTCTAAAGGCCAGAAAAGGCCAAAATAGAAAATGATCCTAAATTAAGCCCAGACTGGCCGAAAACCCCCTTTGAAGGCCAGAAAAGGCCGAAATAGAAAATGATCCCAAATTAAGCTCAGAATGGCCGGAAACCCCTACTAAAGGCCAGAAAAGGCCAAAATAGAAAATGATCCTAAATTGAGCTCAGAATCGTCGAAAACCCCTTCTAAAGGCCAGAAAAGGCCAAAATAGAAAATGATCCTAAATTGAGCTCAGAATCGTCGAAAACCCCTTCTAAAGGCCAGAAAAGGCCAAAATAGAAAATGATCCCAAATTGAGCTCAGAATGGCCGAAAAACCCTTCTAAAGGCCAGAAAAGGCAAAAATAGAAAATGATCCCAAATTAAGCTCAGAATGGCCGAAAACCCCTTCTAAAGGCCAGAAATGACCAAAATAGAAAATGATCCTAAATTAAGCTCAGAATGGCCGAAAAACCCTTCTAAAAGGCCAGAAAAGGCCAAATAGAAAATGATCCTAAATTAGCTCAGAATGGCCGAAAAACCCCTTCTAAAGGCCAGAAAAGGCCAAAATAGAAAATGATCCCAAATTAAGCTCAGAATGGCCGAAACCCCCTTCTAAAGGCCAGAAAAGGCCAAAATAGAAAATGATCCCAAATTAAGCTCAGAATGGCCGAAAACCCCTTCTAAAGGCCAGAAAAGGCCAAAATAGAAAATGATCCCAAATTAAGCTCAGAATGGCCGAAACCCCCTTCTAAAGGCCAGAAAAGGCCAAAATAGAAAATGATCCTAAATTGAGCTCAGAATCGTCGAAAACACCTCCTAAAGGCCAAAAATGACCAAAATAGAAAATGATCCCAAATTAAGCTCAGAATGGCCGAAACCCCCTTCTAAAGGCCAGAAAAGGCCAAAATAGAAAATGATCCTAAATTAAGCTCAGAATGGCCGAAAAATCCTTCTAAAGGCCAGAAAAGGCCAAAATAGAAATGATCCCAAATTAAGCTCAGAATGGCCGAAAACCCCTTCTAAAGGCCAGAAAAGGCCAAATAGAAAATGATTCCAAATTAAGCTCAGAATGGCCGAAAACCCCTTCTAAAGGCCAGAAAGGCCAAAATAGAAAATGATCCTAAATTAAGCCCAGACTGGCCGAAAACCCCCTTTAAAGGCCAGAAAAGGCCGAAATAGAAAATGATCCCAAATTAAGCTCAGAATGGCCGGAAACCCCTACTAAAGGCCAGAAAAGGCCAAAATAGAAAATGATCCTAAATTGAGCTCAGAATCGTCGAAAACCCCTTCTAAAGGCCAAAATAGAAAATGATCCTAAATTGAGCTCAGAATCGTCGAAAACCCTTCTAAAGGCCAGAAAAGGCCAAAATAGAAAATGATCCCAAATTGAGCTCAGAATGGCCGAAAAACCCTTCTAAAGGCCAGAAAAGGCCAAAATAGAAAATGATCCCAAATTAAGCTCAGTATGGCCGAAAACCCCTTCTAAAGGCCAGAAAAGGCCAAAATAGAAAATGATCCTAAATTAAGCTCAGAATGGCCGAAAAACCCTTCTAAAAGGCCAGAAAAGGCCAAAATAGAAATGATCCTAAATTAAGCTCAGAATGGCCGAAAAACCCCTTCTAAAGGCCAGAAAAGGCCAAAATAGAAAATGATCCCAAATTAAGCTCAGAATGGCCGAAACCCCCTTCTAAAGGCCAGAAAAGGCCAAAATAGAAAATGATCCCAAATTAAGCTCAGAATGGCCGAAAACCTCTTCTAAAGGCCAGAAAAGGCCAAAATGGAAAATGATCCCAAATTAAGCTCAGAATGGCCGAAAAACCCCTTTTAAGGCCAGAAAAGGCCAAAATAGAAAATGTGTGTGTGGAACCTTTTCAGATCCCACTGTCTGGCAGTGATATAGTGAAAAAAAGACAGTTGCAATTATATTTCAATTCTGCAACTATCTTAGTTTCGGGTTCTAGAAGGTGTTAGCTCTACCGACCTTCCAAAGACCCTTACAGAATGACTGAGTACTTGCAGTACATTCCGGAGTAATTTTCCAATCGGTAAGCCCCGCCTTAAAATAATATTAGAATCTTACAGATTTTATTATTATTTTCATTCTTTCAATTTGTTTGATACATTTATATCAAAAAAATTGACCCGTATTCAATAGCAGGTTATATTTATTGACAAGAGGAGTGCCAAATAGTAAAATGAATATATCTTACCATATATACGTACCAAAATAAAACCTATGTATGTACCAGAATATTACCTAAAATCTGATGACAAATTGCTAAACTTCTAATAAACAATGTGTCAACCGGTCGCCTACGTAATTGCTACAATAAGAAAATTGAACTTAAAATAATAACAGGGTTGTTACAGAAACCTTAATTTTGAATCCGCAAAATCCGCGCCACGGGTTTTGGATCCGCGCCGTGAAAACTAAATCCGCGCCGAAAAAAAAACTAATAAAAACTTATGATTCAACATGGTAAAATTATTACCATCTTTAAAATGTCATGCTGATATGTATAACTTGTTCATATTTAGCTTAAAACGCAGGACAGTTGACTTACTGCGGCTATGTTTAGGAATGATGCTGACCAAAAATGTTGTTTGGAAATTCTTATATACAAATGTAAAATACCCGTAGCACTGATTTTTTCTCGTTGAAAAGAGTATGATTATGACGAGTAAAATTCCTGTGAAACATAAGTTAAACATAAAAAGTGAGAATTGAATGACGAGATTTGAGAAATGTGGATAAATACTTAAGATATGAAAAGTGATGGATAACCATTTAATGCCGTATATTGTCGGAACATTCAATAAGTAATTAATAATCCTCGTGAGTTGCAAACCATAGCAAGTTTTACTAAAATTTGCAAAAAAATCTTGTTGAAAATAATTCAAAAGGACGAGATCGGTTTTAGCTAGAAAAAAAGGTTATTAATACGATTAAATTTATGTAACTCGCGTATAGCGCTAAACTCGAAAACGTAGAAACAATCGAAAAAGTAGAAAAATCCCTAAACTCGATTTCAGGTCTAACATTCAAACATAAGTTGAATGTCATTAAAAATGTTTTCGGAAAGTCTGAACAACATCCTCTGTAGAATCATGGAATAGACTCAAGTAAGAGTTTTTTAATGCAGGGTGACCACTCAAAATCAATTTTAGATTTTCCGCTTTTTTCCCGGTTTTCCCGATGATAGCTTTTAAATTTTCTCGGTGCTTTATTATTAAAAAATATGTGAAACACATCAATTTTACATGTTTATTTATATCCTTGTGAGAATAGTGTTATTGGAACTATAAAAAATATTTCTTCTTCAAAATTTTTCTTCCGTTAACTGTTCATCGACTTTAGCAAGTACCTGCATGGAGACCTGCACAATTTGCACTCTTTTTATCTAAAAATCGTTGACAATCTTCCTTCTGCTTTTTCTCTCTGTCAACTTAAATGCCAATGGAATGTATGGAAAAAAATTGAACATCGATCATTTTAGATTAGAGCTTAGAAGTTTTGTCTTCTCATGCAAAATTTGTCCTCAAGCGAAATTCGGGAAGAAGAGCCCCAAAGTGACCAATGAAAAAATTCACATGGAACTGTTAAAATTATTAAATATTTTATGATAAAGCAAAGCAAAGCAAAAATACATTTCTAAACGAAAGCATGACAGTTTTTCAGGAATTCGATAAATTTGAGCTCCTTTTTTAAAACAGTACACAACACATCCTAACGAAATCGTCTTGAAAATTCTAAGATATATAAAAAACTGTGTTGCCAAAATAGTTTTTTAATGATATCAATTTTAGATCGTTATAATTTGGAAAACAAGAATAATTATAAAAATAAATAATTTTACAGATCTGGGAATTAGTTAACTACAACTGATTCATTGGCAACATTAGTAATTTCCCGCTTTTCCCGTCTTTTTTCCGGTGATTTGAAATTATCGTCTTTTTCCCGCTTTTCCTAGTAGAGTGGCCACCCTGATTATAAATTTACATAAACATTTTTGTAAACAAAGCTTCAAACGACGATTTGATAAAACTGTTAAGTAGGCCTCTCAAGGTACGATGCTGGCCTAACAAGCCAGTTGTCGTAGGCTCGAGTCTCGGCACGGGAAAGACTGTTAGTGTCAGTCGGATCGTAACGCTAGCCCCGCAATTGTCCTGTACACTTAACAGTCGGCTTAAGAGTGACCATGTTCAGAAATGTTCAGAAGAGTTTCAATGAATAATCAATGAATTTCAGAGGTTTTCTATATGCCAGCCCTTGACAACTTTTTTTCGAATTCTTGTCATTACTGACGTCGATGAAACGCATGTGTTTTCAAAACTCGTTAAAAAGTAATATATACGGTTATGGGTATTTCCGAAATCAGGATGACCTGAAATCGACCGTTTTGAAACCCAAGGTGGCAACTTCTGGTTCATGAAAATCATTCATGAAAATCAGCCAAAAATGGCCAAATACCTCCCAATATGAGTATTTTCGGAGCCGGGATGACATTCATAGGCCGTAAATCGACCACAGTTGCCATTTTGAATCTATTCAGGACCACCACATAACATCTAATAAGTTATGTTAGTAGTAAAGCCCCAGTAGAATCTTTTCGGGAAGGACCATTCTGGGGGCACGTAAGGGTGTTTTAATGTCGAGCACATAACGGTTACGATAACATTTTGTTTTTGTAGTAGGGTAAGGAACATTTTCTAAGCAGCTTTAGGAACCGCCTGTGTATTCAGACGAAATGCTCGAAATGTGTTGGGTGAAATTCAAACAGTAGTACAGTACCTCCACAGTTATGGGTCAGCTACAATTATGGGTCACGTTTACGCAAATACGTCTATTCTCACGAAACTGAACAATTTTCATTGACAGTGGTATTTTTTATAACTCAATTGTAACCCTGTTCATACGATTGAAATGATTTAATGTCGAAATAAACAATAATTCTGCTCGGTACAATAAGTGAAGTGACCCATAATTGTAGTAATGTTACGTTTTGCGGTGCACAATTGTGGGTCAGTCCATATTTTGGCTATTTTTATTACTTTTGCATGAAAATAAATCACGACCAAACAAAATAACTTATTGTCAAGCTTATACAACAATAAAGTAACTTTTGTGATGGATTTTGATGGTTTTATAAACTAAATGATCTTGAAGGCCCAAAGTGACCCATAATTGTGTCTTTTGCTATGCAAGTACTATTTTTCTTCTTAATCGATTTACACACATCAGCTGCAGTGCAACTAATTGTCGATCGAAAGTATACATCAGAACACAGAAATAGATAGTAAAACATTCGTAGTTGATAACTTTTCCGATTTTATATTAATTTGTTAACATTTAGGCAACACGTTGACTGACCCATAATTGTAGAGGGACTGTATATCAATCTGTTCTTTATCGTTTTATCTGTCAGAACTTGTCTTCAGATTGAAAAACTAAGTTAGCAAACTTTAACAATAATCAATTAAAGTTATCAATCGAGGGACACTATTCCAATCACCCCGAACCTATTTTAAGCAGTTTCCATCTGTTATGCAAGCGTTTTTTAGCAGCACCCGAAGTGGCTCCTGAATGGCTGCAATAAAGGTCGATTTGTTTCAAATGATGTTTGTTCACAGATTTTTTTGTGATTAACGGGTTTTCTCATATTCGTAAGACAGCTAGACAATCAAAATTTTCGTTTCCATCATTGAAATTGTCGATATTGATCAAAATGCAGGAGTTTGAGGCCTGTTTTCTGCGACTAATTCAAATAGGCGCTATTGCTTAAGCCGTTCCTTACCCTGTCTCGATTATTTATTTTTCTCAATATTTTTAAATGGAAATTCAGACAACTTTCTCAAAGTCGTTCCTTGACGCCTTTTTTCTTTTGTCATTATTCAGATATATCGATTTACAAACTTCAGTCCTCTTTGAATGTAAGTCCAGATAATTTTAAAAAAAATAGTATATGCAAAGTTGCTCAGTCTAGTAAAGTCTACATTCTAAGATGCCAAACAAAATATACATACAAATACAAAATATACAAAATTTTCACCTGCCCGAAAAAACACCTGAAAAATCAAAAAAAGCGATTGAAGTTTGGCCTTTAAAAATCCAATAATTCACCCAAGAGGGGTTGGCTGCATGAAATTTCGGTTTTCGAACAAAATTTTGGTGTCAGAAAGCTTAAAAATGCATGAAACATCGAGAACTGGTATCAGCTGAAAATAATCATGATTTTTATGATTTTTCGGATTTCTCAAGGTCTAACATCGTTTTGCGCCACCCCATTTTGAATCCAACTGACCTGAAATTTTGCACAGGGTGTTTTTCAGGCAGGTAAACATTTTGTTTAGGTTTTTTTCAAAATTTTTTGATTACTTTTTTCTCATACAAGTGATTGGCACCCTACTACACCCCCCCCCCCCATGTTTCATTGAACTCTGAAAGAGTGCTGCCAGACCTTCAGTCGATATCCTGATTTTTACGTAATTGAAAGCAAGGTTGCAAGGCTTTCCGCAAAATCCGCGCCATGGAGTAGTAAAAACGCGCCAAATCCGCAAAAAACGCAAAATCCGCAAAAAACGCGAAAACCGCGCCGACTGTAACAACCCTATAATAATGATAAATTTAAAAAAATAAGCAAAAAAAGACATTTATTTGCAAAGCATTTGCTCCATTTACGGTGGAAACAGCAGCACTGTCTGTCCACTCGGACCTGCACACAAGCTTTCATGCATGCCTTAATGTGTTAAGCAAGCGACGCTCGTTCCAATTGTCACTTTCTATGCATGAACAATTTCGAAATTAACAAAAATATCACTTTTAAACTACCTCCCGCATGTTCACTATACTTATCTTTAGCCGCATCGTTTTAATGTTCACTTCCTCTATCACACGGGATTCGGTTGTCCCAATTGCACCCCAAAAATTATTTTTTTATGAGCCGATTCACTCTACACCTTCTCAATGCAGTGTTCATCAATTCTTTCATTCGTAATACCCTTTGAACACACTGGACTCTGAATGAAGGCTTCTCAACTATGACTACAACACGAATTACACCCTCCACGTGTTATAAATCACGACAAAACGCAACAACTTTGGATGCAATAAACGAAGACAAAACCCGCTGCAAACGACCGTGGCGCCAATCCCATATGCTAATTAAGCTATTTCATCGAATAATCTTCACGGCACTACGATACACATCAAGTAAAATTTTCGCAGCACACACAACATAACAAAAATTCCTGAAAAAACTCACTTGGCGATATTAAACAAATTTTCTTCCGAAAAATCGCACGAGCGAAAATTTTGACGTCCGAATCCGGCCATGGCCTGCTTCTCCCACCAGAAAATTCCAAAATAGAAAATGATCTCAAATTGAGCTCAGAACCGCCAAAAAACCTTTCTGAAGGTCAGAAAAGGCCAAAATATAAAATAATCCCAAATTTAGCTCAGAATGGCCGAAAAACCCTTCTATAGGCCAGAAAGGACCAAAATAGAAAATGATCTAAAATTAGCTAATAATGGCTGAAAACCTTTCCTAAAGGCCACAATAGGCCAAAATAGAAAAGGATTCCAAATTGAGCTTGGAATCGCCGAAAAACCCTTCTAAAGGCCAGAACAGGCCAAAATAGAAAATGATCCCAAATTGAGCTCAGAATGACTGACGGAGTTACAGGTGTTTGAAGTTAGGCTAAAAATTGTTATTTAAACATGAAAGTCATCGAAATTGCCTGATATTGCATTGAAATATTCAAAGTGCGATTAATATCGATATTTCAACCGATTGTCATAAAACTTTGGGAAAAGGTCATTTGCCGATTGAGAATCTTCGGAGAGATGCAAAACATTAAAAATGTTGAAATGAAAATTGCAGTTCAGTAGCCGGTTTGCTAGCTGGGCACTTGGAGCCTCCCGTGACGTGCTTAGCGTCACGCTTACCGGTGCATACCAAGCATCTGGGAGACGCCCCGCAGTCCCGCGCCTTATGGCCTGCGCGAAATACAGCCACGTGGGAACAACTATTTGGTACAAATATTGTCTTTGTTATTTCACTTATACACGTTTGTTTGAAAAAGAATTACGTTGAGATGGGTACTCAGCAAATACTTTTTGCGTGAATTTAAAGAAACGATTTTTTTTTGTGTAGGCAGTCTTGTCCACTTACTCATCTTTACGCATTTATCAACACATAAATTGCATCACATCAGTTTTTTAGTACGCATTGTGATGAGCAAGAAAAAAAGCACAACCTTATTGAGCGATGCCTTTGCGCGTAGGGAGTGTGGAATATAACTACACACATGAGTAGGCGAGCCAAAGCTGCGTGCTGTTGAGTAAATTTACTGTGTCTGGGCTAAATTTATCATAGACCTGCACCGTGATAGTAAAAAAACTCAGTGAGCATAACACAGTGAGTATAGCGCAGAGCCCTACGTAAACGCTACAGAACAGGTTATTAAGGAAACAGTCACCAAAATTTCCCCAGCTAGAATTTTCATCATAGTGCCCTTCTCAATGAGTAATATATGTGCGCTATCTACATTTTATCAGTTGCAATCGAGAAAGTCTCTCTGCGGGAGCTTTATGCGCTTACTCTTTACAATACAGGCTTTCTGATGTTGCGTATTTTGCTTTCTTCACACAGTGTGCATTTGCTTTTAGCGCGCGAGAAAAATAATCAACTCATCCGTTTTTTTTTTCAACATGCTTCAGTGTTCTGTGCAAATCATATGAGCCTCTTTGTAACACACGATGAGTATGCCAAGACTGGGTGTAGGACGCTATAGATGCGAATGAAACAGACCCCCTCCCCGCAGAAAGGAGAGGATCATGTGAAGACAAATTGTTATTGTATCTTTGAGTATCACTTACACTCTTGATATTGCATTAAACAAATTTCAAATAAGTTAATTTACCGTCGAGATAAACCTATTTTAGTTTTGTCACTAGTTGTTCCTCTGGAAACTGCTTGGTGTTGGGTCCCAAAACCTGCTTTCTTTACTCCCCATCGCTTAAGTCAGTCCTCAGGGTAAGATCTACAATAAAGTTGGTGATTAATAAAGTAAGATCGCTCTTTATTTTTAATGAACAACCACGCACTCTGTTAATACCTTGACAGCAATACAACGTTTATTTTGATCAAGGTACTCTTGGTCAACACTTTCGAGACGTACTCTATAGATGTCGCCACGTTTGGCATTTATCAAAGGTATGATAAATTCATCCGAAAACAATTCAAAGGATTCAAAATTAGGTTGTTCCTTGAGATACCGAAAGGAGTTCCTTACGTCATCAAGAAGTATTGTAGTGGAACGAATTTTATCCGTTGGGGACAGTCGAGTACCTGATTTCCACTGGAATTGCGATAACTGGCTTTTAATATATGACAACATGGTTAGTAAAATTTCGATAACGTAATGTTTTGTACGTCCTGATGCTGTTCTGGCAAACTCTTCCACCGCAACGACCCGATAAGTTTTATGCTCTGTTTCGGCCAATTCGTTATCGATTAGTTCAATCACTTGTGAATCTTCTAGCTTAGTCATATTGACGCCGGGAACAGCTTTGACAAACCAATCGAATTGGACTTCAGATAATCCTTTCAACATCTCACAATATGAGTTTAAAAAGGTTGCCAATAATTTTGCGGGGACTGTTTTAAACAATGCAATCGAAATAATTTCCAGCAAAACCTTTTTCAGTGATTCCATCTCCGGAAGACATATTCTGGCAGGAAGTGCAAATATAGTATCTACCCTATGTTTCCAATATATGCTGAACGTGTTTACTGTATTTAGAAATCTGCTTGGATTGATTGAGCAACCGTAGCAATCATAAATAATTATGGCAATCTGTCTTTCTAAAATATGTTTGTCAATCTTGAGACAATCTCCTTTTGCCAGAAAACTCGTAATTTGTGTCTTCAAACGGTCATGAAAAACATGAAGCATTTCTATCATATCCGGATCATGCTGAATACTGAGTTCCATGTGGAAGAAGATATCCCCCATGTACTTTAAATGAAGGCTTAGTGGTGGAACAGGAAAATGAACGTAATCCAGTAGACAATACCGAAGCCGCTTGTTGTCATCCAACGAACTTCTGTCCATACCACCTAAAACTGATTTTATTAACCCTGAAAAGATAATTATATTTTAATATGCGTATTATACGGTGTTAACACATCAATAAATAACAAGAGCTAGAATTTGACTGAGGCACTGCTAGACTAAAAGAGCGCAACATTGCTGCAAGCGAGGAATCAAAAGGAGACGCAGATTATCTTTCCAGGGTTAACCTCGAGAGTTACCACAAAGCTTACCCCCTCAACGGAAAAGAATATGTAACCTTCTTTTTTTTTTTCAAGTCGAAGACACTTTCCACTAGGAAACTAAAGCTTAAGAATAATAAATTTTACCACAAACAAAGATATTGCCGTGCGAATTTACAACTATAGAATGAATTTTTATTTCCAGACAAGCTCCTATCAAGAGTTTTTCCTATCTTATCGCAACACCTATCTTATTGCATTTCGGTTTCGACCCCACCAGTAGCGTAGCGTGTAACTCTACTGCTGTGTTTAGTTCCCAAAAAGTAGACTACCGTGTAGTCTACTTAGGGTGGGATCTCAGGGACGTTTTCTTCTACTCTGAACTAGCAATACTCAGAGAAGGAAATGTACGAAGAAAATGTTGTGAGCCAAACGAACAAGAAAGGTAACCCTTCGAAAGGTGTTGCAATCAGGTGCAATAAAGGATATATTTATTTCTACACGTTTTTCATGTTCTATTGCTAAACAATTAATTGTGAATGCTCCAAAATTGCTTATCACAGAGATATTTAACTGGTGGCTCACAAACCTTGTGTATGGTCAACAAAGTAATGATCAGTTATGGTGAAAGTATATAAAACTAAACAAACACTAAGGTTTTTGTGATGCGTTTTATTGTTCCTCAGGAATTCCAGCGTCACCAAGTTATGCGAGTCGAATGAATAGCAGGAGGGTGGTATTTAAGACACGACCGCATGACGTTGACTACCGTATTCTTATATTCCATTAAACAAATAGTAGAGGGAATTGCAACGCTTCTATTACAAACCTTCGAGGCACCAAAAGGTACCAGTTGCCGATTATTCTTGTTTACTGGTTAGTCCGTCCAGAATTCCAGACATTTCAGCATTTTGCAGTAGCCATGCACACTTAGTTTCTTTTACCGAACTCAGCAAACTTTTTACTGAGTTTTCAACAGCTGAGCCATCAGTAATCTGTCCGGTAATTCATTTGCTTGACGAGCGTTCGGTATTTTTTCATTGTGGCTGAAACGTCAAATTAAGAAAATAGCTCAGCAAAAATTTACAAAGCGTCCATCAAAAGTTGCTGCATGAGTCGGCATTTACAAAGCTGATGGTTCGTCACAAATTTACAAGTGTTCCGCAAAATGCAACGTAAGCTTTTTCCCGGTTGTAATAATATAGATAAATATGAATGTAACTATTCCTATCGCTGCTATTGCAACCGATGACTAATTTTATACTGGTATTTCGGATTGTTCAGACCATTATACTGATGTTTTATGCAAATTCTACTAAAACTAGATACGTTTTATATCATAGCAAATATAAACTTTTTATTGTAGACTTCATGTAAATTAATCTACTGTGGTGGTAAATTTGAAAGCACGATACCGCTTTTGGAGTTTTTTGTCCAAATGGCTCGTAGAACACTTTAAATAACACAGCCACGAAACTTTTCTGTAAATCTCAAATTGGCAGACTTCTGATGTGCGATTCAGTTATGACAGATGCAGAAAAATTACCAAACAGTATAGTAAAATAAACAAAAGTTCAGTAAAACAATCAGTGTTTACTCAGCAACATCTGGATAAGTGCTGATAGATAGTTAAATATTTACTAAACTATAAAAAAGTGCAAAAAATATTCTAGTTTACTGAAGAGGTCAGCAATGTTTTTTGCTGAACTCGTCAAGTGAGTTTTATTGAACAGTATTTCGGCAAAAAAGTTAACCGACATCAGTAATTTTTCAGGAAATTACAGAATGACCAGTAAAATTTCAAGTTTACTGAACGCGACCGTAATAAAAATTACCGAACAATCAAGGCGGAAATAAGTGTGTGTACTACTAACAGCCACCAGCATTACGGGTGAAACCAGCACGAGATGACCGGTACTATTTTGTCTTTCCTCCTTTCAGCTGCTAACACCTAGCGTCCGTATGTAACCGGTACGGTTCAGTAATGAAACTGATGGGGTGAAATGTTCGAACGGTTTCTTTTTATACCAAGTCTTCGTCAGTTAGTTAGAAAGAATGAGGGGCTACGTAGAGAATGGATTGACAAGGAACGCAAATAAACATCGGAAACAGAAAGTGACAACAACAATAACAACAAAGTCAGAAAGGAAGAGAGGTAGTGATTGGCTGCGCGGTATGATTTAGACAATCGATATTAATTACCAATTTTTCAATAGTGTATCTCAATCAATATTTTGTTTTTGTTACATAAATTTAACCGTAAAAGAATTTCTGATCGATTGATGCCAAAACCTCGAAAACCTGATTATAGATGACTGCAAAATAAGCGCTCAAAACCTGACCACTTTTCCCTGGTTTTCCCTGGTTGAATTACTAGATTTTTAAATTCAGGTGCCTAGCTTCGATATAGACGTTAGTCAACGTCAAAAAGTTACTCAACATTGCGCATGTGAAACCTCATCGCTTATCTCTCCCTCTGAGTGTGTCTACTCTGAACCATCCCGATAAAAAGTATCGAAGCAAGCTATGACCGAAACCGGACTACAAATTTTCACTCGTTGGTATATCCGAAGAAAAATGGTTTGATTCATGCCGTTTTCGTTTTTGCGGTGTAGCTTCCCCGCGGACAACACTTTGTCCTATTGCTGTTTTTTTCATTTTCTGGACTATCCCGGACTACCCTTTTTCTGTCTCGGACAGTCCGCGAAAGAAATAGAGTGCATTTTTGAAGACACCAACACATTCACCCAAATGTGTCAAATAAAAAAAAATGTGTCAAAATCGGTTTGCTTTGATAATCGTTCTTCGCGTGTCAAAAATCAGGTTGGATTTCATTTATTTTATTTTGTTATTTTGTCATTTTCAGTAAATTGGCAAACTTTTGACGTAGAATAACATCTTACGGCAACATATGCAGGGTGTAGTCCGGTGATATCCGGCAGAATAAAAAATTGGCACGTATCAGATGAAGAATCTTTATCTGACCACAAGCAAATCTTATTTGATTATGAAGCAAATCAAGAACGCACTGAGTTCATAAGGGACCCCAGAAAAACAAACTGGGAGCTTTATAATTCAAAGCTAATGGCAGCTTTAAACAGCTTCGGAGGATGTTCCAAATCATACAGAGAGTTGGAAGAAAATTCCAAATATCTCTCAAATTTGATCCAACAGCCTTACCTTGATTGCTGCCCTGCAAAGATACGCTCTACAAATAGAGAAGTACCTTGGTGGAATCAATCTCTACAAAAACTTCGGAAAAAAAAACTCGGAAACTCTTCAACCGGGCTAAACGAACCCAACAGTGGGACGAATACAAGCAATCCCTCACTGCCTATAATAAAGAAATAAGAAGATCTAAAAGGATTCACTGGAGGCATACATGTGAAAACATTGAAAATACTCCAACAGCCGCCAGGCTGCAAAAAATCCTTGCGAAAGATCACTCAAATGAGTTGGGTACTCTAAGAAAAGAAGATGGTTCTTGTACTAGCTCTGCTAGAGAAATATTAGAGTTAATGATGAAAACACACTTTCCTGGGTCGATCATTAACTCAAGTGAAGACCAAAGTACATCTGTATCAAGTACTGGAAATCTTATAACCAGGACAGAAATTCACGAAACAGTGAATACGATGACTGGGCTAGTAAGAACTAGGGATGATGCAATTACTTTGGCCAACCAAATTTTTACCGAAAGTAGAGTTGAATGGGCAATAGACTCCTTTGAGTCCTTCAAGTCACCTGGTAGAGACGGAATCTATCCGGTACTACTACAGAAAGGTAAAACAGTTCTGATGCCCATTCTAACAAAACTCTTTCAATCCAGCTTAATTCTAGGCTATATTCCGGAAGCGTGGCGACAAGTACGGGTTATTTTTATCCCTAAGGCCAACAAAAGGAACAAATCTCTGCCAAAATCCTTTAGGCCAATTAGCTTATCGTCAGTCGTTCTCAAAACAATGGAAAAAATAATCGGTGAGCACATCAAATCATCATATCTTTCTAAAACTCCTCTTAGTAAATATCAATTTGCTTACCAGGAGGGGAAATCGTCGGTAACTGCACTCCATACTATAGTTACAAATCTAGAAAAATCTTTTGCTGCAAAAGAAATTTCCCTTACGGCGTTCCTTGAAGGGGCATTTGATAACTCGTCTCATGACTCAATGGCTGCTGCAATGGAGAAACGTGGTTTTGACAATTGCATTATTCATTGGATAAGCGAGATGTTATCAAAAAGAGAAATAGCAGCAAGCCTTGGTAGCTCTAATATAAGTGTAACAGCTATAAAAGGGTGCCCACAAGGAGGGGTGATATCTCCTCTGCTGTGGTCATTAATAGATGATGATCTTCTAAAAAAATTGATGGAAGAAGGCTTTGAAGTAGTTGGATTTGCTGATGATATTGTCATTATTGTTCGTGGCAAGTATGATGATATCATCACAGACCGAATGCAAACTGCCTTAAACATTATTTCCTCGTGGTGCGATAGGGAAGGCTTAAATGTAAATCCTTCAAAAACCACTATCGTCCCATTTACACGTAGAAAAAAGACTAGGCTTAATGATATTATGCTAAAAGGTGAGCTTCTTAAACTCTCAGATAACGTCAAATACCTTGGAGTAACTCTTGACAAAAAACTTAACTGGAATACACATCTAGAGCAGGCAATAAAAAAAGCTACAAATACTCTATGGATATGTAATAAAACTTTTGGTAAACAATGGGGACTCAAACCGAAAATGATCCATTGGATATATTCGGCTATAGTGAGACCCAGAATTACCTATGCTTCACTAGTCTGGTGGACAAAAACAAGGGAGAAAGGTGCTCAAGATAAGTTGGAAAAACTTCAACGGCTAGCCACTCTCTCAATAACGGGTGCAATGAGAAGCACACCCACCAAGGCATTGGAAGCTCTACTGTTTATGCTTCCACTGCATCAATTCATACAATTAGAAGCCGAAAAGAGTGCCTTACGGATCAAAAGATCATTAAGGCTCTTTGAGGGTGATTTAACGGGTAATCTAGGTATTCTAAAAACTATTCGTATCAATCCCCTAGTGATAAAAAATGAAGACCGGATGGAGAAAAGATACAATTTTGAAAGACGATTTCGAATGTTTGAACCTGAGCGTGATGTTTGGGAACGCGGTGGTCCTGATCTCCGCCCAGGATCAATCATTTTCTACACAGATGGTTCAAAAATGAACAATCGAGTGGGAGCAGGAGTAACTGGCCCAGGAATAGACCTGTCAGTTCCAATGGGCCAATGGCCAACTGTCTTCCAAGCTGAAGTCCAAGCAATACTAGAATGTTCTGAAATATGCCTACGCAGGAAATACAGACACTCAAACATTTGCATGATGTCCGACAGCCAAGCAGCGTTGAAGGCTTTGAAGTCTGCGACATGCACATCAAAACTAGTTTGGGAGTGTGTTCAATCACTCCAAACACTGGGTTGTAATAATCAAGTAGACTTATACTGGGTTCCTGGTCACTGTGGAATAGATGGGAACGAAAGAGCCGATGAATTGGCAAGACTTGGATCGTCTCATCAGTTCATAGGACCAGAACCCTTCTGTGGTCTATCCGCTTGTTCCCTTAGAATGGAACTTAAAGCATGGGAAACTCTGAAAGTGGAATCCAACTGGACAAACACCTTCATCGGTAGGCAGTCGGTTCATCACTCCGAACGTTTCTATGACTCGTAAAATACTGGATATTTCAAAAAAAGATCTAAGCACGTATACTGGTTTAATAACAGGGCATTGTCCGAGCCGTTATCATTTGAAGGTTATGAAAAAACTTCAAAATGATACATGTCGAGTATGTGGCATGGAAAAAGAAGACTCGGAACATCTGTTATGCCGATGTCCGGCAATTTTTATCAAAAGATATAAGTTCTTCGAGAGAGGTCTTCTGGAACCCTCTGAAATCTGGAGAACAAATCTCAGTACGGTTGTGCGCTTCATACGAAGTATAATACCGGACTGGACTAATGCTATTGGCCAGACTATAACGACCACTTCCAATAGTGATACGTTATCCTGACTAAGCAAAATTAAAAAGGGGGAATATGTCACAAAATATCAAAAAATTGGTCGCAGTGACGAAAATACCCAACACGAAAAAAAAAAACATATGCAGGGGACCAATTTCATTACAGGGATCCAATTTCAAAAACCAAAAACATCGAGAGCGTCGCAAAAATTGTCCAATTTCAACCGTTTTTAGCTCAGTCAGTTTCCAACCGATTTTCGTCATTTTTGCAGTAATCGATTGGAAAATCAACCAAGCACCCGTCCAAATGCAGAAAGTTGTAATCTGATTGTTCGAACGATTGAACTATTGAAAATTGTCAAGCCTTGTCGAAACGCAAATGTCGACCTCTGATTGGTCGCACTTTGCTTCTTTCCCTAACAAGGTCGACAGAATATACCTAGTTGACTAAAAATACGCGCTTTGTGTTTTATGTATAATTCATTCCATCATTGTGCCGATACCACATGGACGTTGGCTGCTGGTCGTGAAGAAGAAAGAAAAGCCGGGTTTCAATTTCTGGCTGATCGCGCTGGGCGCGTTGATACTTAAGCACCTGACTGTCTGGCGGCTGTTATGGAGTTTTCGGTAGCTGAAGAATTATTGGAATTAAAGAAAACGGGAGAACTAGAATCATCGGCGAATGGTTATCCGAAATGATGATAATTGAACAAACTTGCCAGTTTGTTACTGTTGTCAAATATAATAGCACCTGTTGGTGCTCCACAATTATGTGATTGAAGTAGTTAAGATTTTTCATCATGTGTAACATACGGAAAACCGCAAATTTCAGCATTCGCAAGACAAGAAAAATTCAACATTACCTCAAGAATGTGTTGGTGGCCGGTTGTAATATATGCTTGTTCTAGTGCTGGATGGCTGCAGATAACAGAAATGCAGCACTTACGCTATTGCGTCTTGAAACAAAACGGTTATAGTTTGACATCACAGCAGAATTTCCACCCTCATACTCATGTCTACCATCGGCAATATCAAACACGCAACAATCTGCTTCCATGCGACACGGGGACGGGAACATTTTCTTCTTGCAAACCACGCAACACGACACAATAAATGTTATTTCGTTCCCTTTATGAGAGCTCTATCGGTCCGGCTCGACAGAATATCCACAAGAAATCATTTTTGTACATCCGTGTTACAAAACTAAGAAAATCTGTAGAAGCTGAAAATAAAGGCGGGGCTTATCAAAAGTTCGCTCTGAGCCAAAATGAATTAGATGTATTTTTCGTACATTAGTATTACGACATACGGAATAAAATTTTTCGAAGGTTGTAGAATGGTATAACTGGAAATAATTAGGTCACACCTCTTTTTCCAGTTATACCATTCCACAACGTTCGAAAAATTTCAGAGCGGATATCGCACGCTATCTGACCATGAAGCATTTATGCGATAATTGAATGAAAATTTGCAACTGCAGCAATCGGCCTTTTTCATGGCTACTAAATGTATTTGGAAAAGCTTAATGAATGGTTATTAATAAACTGCAACTGTGGTTTGATGATGCTGCAAATGCACAGTAGTGTTATGTTTATTACGATTTGTTGATACTGTGCATAGCAAGCAGTTTATACGAAACAATCCCGATTTCAAACAGAAAAGTTCGGCACGTTCTGCTTACGACGCTGAGTCTGTTTTAGAAAATTCACAACACTTCATTAACAAGGATCTTGAAGAAGACGGTTATAGTTTGACATCACAGCAGAATTTCGACCTTCGAACTCATGTAATAATATACGAAAAGTATACAGAAAAATATACCGCTTCACGCCATTAAATAAATTAATTCTAATCGAGTGTATTTCCAAAGCTATTGCAAAAAAAATTATTGACATAAGACAGGCTGTCGTAATTCTACGTTAACCTTGCAGTCGTATCTTATAAACAACTTCTTCAACTTTTTCTGGTACACGTTGCTCGATAAATAATGAACAAAATGAATTTTCTTTTTCTCGGCTTTATAGAGTTATTCACAAAATCACTGCAGCAGTTTTCAAGTAGGAACGAGATAAATGCAGGGCTGCAAAGGTACACTGCCATCAAAACAACTCAAACAGTGATTTTATTCAGACAGTGGTACCATTCGAGTAGTTAATTTTGTACCAACTTTTTTGGAAGATTTCTTCCTAAGTGTTACTTATGTCTTATGTCTGTGGCAATACCCTAGGACCGGATGTGACAAGTGGCTTCTAATTATTCTAGCCCTCATAAAACATTTTAATTTTTCGGCACGACGCTTGCCAGTGTCGCCAAAAATATTTAATAAAGGAAATTTCAATACCTAGGATATTTCATGTTCTGGGTTACAATTATAATTAGTTACATGATAATGGTTACTCAATGAATCTTGAATTGATTTGAAGATATTTTTAGATTTATTTGAACTAGTCATAATTTCAACTTATTCCTCTTGCTTTCCTTGAATAAAATCTGTAATCGTTCATCATAAGTAGTTTAAAAAACATGATGAATATTTCGAATGTTAATTTTCACAGAACTGGTGTATGAAAATGTTTCGAAAAGTTGTTGAACGAAAAACACGTTCATCCACTTGTTATGCAGAAACAGTGTAAACCAAAAATATCGAAAGTTTTTGCAGCACGGCCAACCTTACCGACTAAAAATAAAACTTAACAGTGCGCTAAACAAAATCTACCAATCAGAGAGTGCTTTCACTTTGACAGAACTTTGGGTGATGTTTGGTTTCTCTTGTCACATCCTTTTTTAGGCAATACCGTATAAGGATATTGAAAAATTACAATGATATTGAAAAACATGCTTCACCTTTCAGCACCTTGTCGTCATCACCAAATTAACAGTATACAAATTAGTTCGATTTTCGTTCACGCGCGGCGAAACTCGTGTCCGCTGCATACTGCAAAAGTAAGGCCTCTGTCATGGTGAACGCGAACGCGAGCGATGGGGCGAGAAACTTGCCGTAGGTAAATTTACGGCTGTTCGCGTTCGCGTTCACCATGGCAGAGGCTTAAGGTATTTTGTACTAGTCATCAAACATATTGTTGAAACGCCTTTAAACGACTATAAACTACTAGTCGTACTGTTATCAAAATAATTCATCCATATCATGTCTATCTCATACATAGACAATTTTTGAAGAAAAAAAAATAGACAAATTCACCATTTGCTTGTGAGTCCTGTTGTAATAAATGATTATTATTATATATTTAGCACAGACTAACAGAGGTAACACTGGAACCTAGCTCCATCGCCACAAAAAACGATCATTTCGAATTTCCAAACGAATAACAGTCATCACGCGATAACGCTGTCTGGGGCGTTGTCATGCAGTCTCATACATATTTTGTGATTCCTCATTTGACACATGCAGTAACGCTGGCGCTGATGTCGAAATATATAACGCAACGCGAACACGACAGCAGATAGTGCTGGTGTTACTAACGTAAAGTACTGGAATCATCCAAAGGATGATGTCATTGAAAATGTGTTCGAAGTGTTATGTCTGTTAGTCTGTGTATTTGGTCTGTTAAAAACACCGCACAAATCTGACCAATTCTAAAGAGATAGCAATTACCTTAATATTTTTATGTGTGTGCGCATGAAATGTAGTTCACCCAACCGCCGTCATACTCGGAGGGGCGCCACATTTTTGTTGCCCGTATTGTTGGTTAAGTTGGATATCTTTGTTTCAATAACCTAAGCTTATACCCACCGTAGGATTTTGTCAGATGGTAGATTGACATGCACGCTAGCTTTCTAGAACAGTTTGGTGATAGGTATTTTCCATGTTTCATACATCACCAAGAGCATTTTCGTGTTACTTCTGACAAAATGCACACCTTTTACCTTATAAGTCCCGTCAGACCTTTATACCCATCGTAGGATTTTGTCAGAAGGTGAATTGAATGTTGATTTTATATTTTTTTAAAAGCTGTGGAAGTGGAATTTTAAATAATTATTTGGAAGAAAATACATTAGAAAAAAATAGGTTTCTTAATTTGTTTTCTAATTCTGTTGAATATCAACCTAATCACCTGGTTCACATAGAAGTGTATATAAATACTTCATGGTAGTTTCATGATCTCGCTTATTATCGATTATACGTAAACAATTCTCATCCTCTACTTTAGATGCTAAACTTTGTCTTACCGAATGTAAACTCGCATAAGTCGCATCATCCGGATGTAAATTTTTAGGCAGATAATCCCGGCAAACTATCAACTCAAAGCTGCCCTGGTTAACCATGCGGGCCGTTCTTCCCTTGATCAATATTTCTTCGCAAGGATCAAGCGAGAAAAATGTCTGAGTGACATGCAGGCCTCCGTGCTGTTCGACCGGGTCACTGGACTTGTAGTCGAATTTTCGTGCCATTCCGCCGCTTATTAATGTAATAGTTTTAACTATTCCCGCTTCTTCAATGTATCGTTGTCTAAGTTCCGCTCCAGTTTCATCTGTCAACAAGTTTATATTACTCAATTGACTAGAATATTTGTCGTGAAAACTATTGAGATAACTCTGGTGTTGAAAAAAGACAAGAACGGATCGGTTTTCCGCTATTACGGTTTTGATGCGATCGAAAATTTCCGTCATCCATTGCGAATCGTCCACTAGGACACAAAAATTAAGTGATGGATTGAAACGAAGTTTGGAGACTCCGGAGTGCGCTGGCATAATCGTCGTTTGGTTGGTGTTGAAATGAACTTCAATTAATTTTCTATTGGTTATTAAGTTACTGGAGACACCTAGAATCAACGAATAATTTTTCAACAGCATTGTGTGTGAGAATGGGCCGCAATGTAGCAGAAAATAACCGTAGTTGATTTCGCTTCCCATTTTTGCCTTGTAATCGGTTTTGCACAGCCGGAAGTAGTTGAAAATGTTATCGTAATTCCAGTACACGTTGTTCACGTATTTGTTCACATATCGGCGAAGGATGGTGCCTTTAGGACTGAGTTTGAAATTACCATTCACTGGAGAATTGTGAACTCTAATAGCACATTTAATCATTTCGTTTATATTGTCGTCTAGCAGTTCTTTACTAGATTTGCAAGTGCTTTTATCAAACAACCAAGATAGGATTAGCTCAGTCTGCTTTTCACTAGCAAGGAAGGCCTGAAATTGTTTCTTTCTCATCATTTCCTTTGAACCGATGTAAGCATAGATGGCAGCTCGGATGTCATCGATTTTGCTGTTACCTTTTTGTGAAGATACAAGATTCCAAATCTTCTCCTGTATTAAATCCAACCCCGGCAGCTTAACCATCGTGAGAATTCGAGTAAGATTATAGATTTTACTTTCGTTATTTGCTTCATCTATTAGGATAACTGAATTACGCATATCTTTGAGAAAATTTATTCTCCGTTTCTGCTCTCTTTTGCCCAGAAACTTCTGCATAAGCAAGTTGCCCAGTTCCGTACGATCAATTACATCATCGATACGGATTCGAGTTGCTGCATAAACAATGGAACTTTCGACATTGAGTAGTGTAAAAAACTGCAGAAAGTTGTGTTCATCTCGTGATGCCAGATTTTCATTGCTGCAAACAATTCTAGGCTCATGACCAGTCAACGCCAACAAAGCTGCTGTCAAAGCTAAGACCAACGATTTTCCCTGTCCGCTCTGAACTTCTGCAAGATGGTTTTCAACGCCTTCCGTCACTCGATCAACACTCAGCATACGAAGTATGCAAAGAATTTGACTGCAACGAGGAGTGAGAAATTTTCCGGTGCTTGAAATATCCTTGGATTCGAGAATGGACCAAACAACTGCCAACCCTGCCAGGAGTTTTGGTATTCGTTCTCGTTTGTCATCGATGGTCCAGCTTGCAAATGGCTTTGGGAACTTCATTTCTAACACTTTGCTGGCAACCCGAGATGCTGCCGAAGTGTATTCTGACATTAATAGAAAAAAATCAAATTTAAGATTGATAATATTGGTACATTCTTACCATCGAGTGAATCCTCAAAAAGCTGGTGAAAAGTTTCATTATATTTAAGGTATGCGGAGCTTAACACTTCTATGTCGGATCCGCTGTTCAATTCTTCGAACAACTTTAGAACTTGATCGATATCCATTTGGTTTTGTCTTCGAATAAATCTCAAATATGGATTTTTGATTCCATTAATTTGACTAGTGAAGTCGGCATGAGAGCTACTGTTATCAATGACATTTGTGAAAGGTTCGATTAAATCCTCCGAAAATAGTTCAAATGACTCATAATCCGGTTGTTCTTTAAGATACAGGAAGGATTTTCTCACAGCATCTATAAGTTCTGTACTCGTACAAATTTGTTCCATTTCAGAAAGTTTAATACCTGATTTCCACTGGACTTTTGTTAGCTGGTTTTTAACGCACGACAGCAACGTGAGTAAAACTTCAATAACATAATGCTTCGGGTGTAAAGAACTCTCAAGAAGCGCTGATACTGCTTTGGTAAATTTTTGCACCTCTGTTATCCGATAAGTTTTATGTTTTGTTTCGATCCATTTGTTATTCATTGGTTCAATTATTTTACAATCCTCTAACATAGTCATACTGACTCCGGGGAAAGCTTTCACAAACCAATTGAATGGAACTTTATTTAAATCTATCAACAGCTCACAGTAGGCGCTGAAAAAGGATTGCAAAACTTTCGGGGCGATAGTTTTGTCCAACGCAACCAAAACAATTTCCAGCAAAACCTTCGTCAGTGACTTCACCTCCGGAAGACAGATTTTAGAAGGAATCAAAGCTATAATATCTTCTCTAAGTTTCCAATATAAGTTGAACTCATTCACCAAATCTCGGAAGCTCCTTGGAGAGAGCAACGATTGAACGGATTTAGCATTGATTAAGTCGAGCTGTTTTTGCAAAATCTGGTGGTCAATCGTGGAGTAATTTTCCTTTGCCAAAAATGTCATAGTTTGTACTATAAAACGGGCTGTACTGTGCGTTATAACACGAAGCATTTCCATCTGATCGGGACCAGCTTCAATCATAAATTCCACGTAACCTTCGAAGAAGGTTTCGAAGCAATCAAATTTATATTCCGGTGGTAGAGTATGAAACAGAACGTCACCCAGTAGACAGTACCAAATATACTTTTCGTCAGCTATATTTTTTGAATTGTACTTCGTGAGTTGCCTCCATGTTAAATGTTGTTCTCGTGATAAATTGAACTTTTGTTTCTCAATCAAGTTTGGAGTGTAATTTCCACATTCATTACTCAGATCGAGATGCTTCAAGAGCTGGAACACGAAGAAATATTCCCGCTCCAAACATTTTGTCAACGCATTCTCAAACTTCCAAGTAATTTTTTTAATCGAATGCCATCCTGAAACACTGTTACTAATGAGAAGCTCTTTCCTTTCGTGGTTTGTTTGATCACTAATTTCAACAATCAATTCCTGCAAGCTTCTTGTCAGAAGATAAAAAGTCGTATTCAATAATCCATTAACTGGAAGCGGTTTTGTTACTGTTAACTTTTCCACAGAATTAATCCACCGAACAGCAAGGTGAGTCAGCGGTTTCTGAAATATTTCCTCATCTAGACTTCCCGTCATATCAGAGAATAAAGCGACATCTTTGTTTGGAACGAAAAGAATTCGATCGTGGCTGCAATTGGTGAGAAAGTATCTCAAACAGAACGGCGCAATTTCCAACAGCTGCTCTCTGTAGTCTCTAATGTTTTCATCTACAATTTCGCGTAATCGAGCGATTATTTCTGTGCTTGATGTTATCGCCTGATAATAATTGAACTGAGCTAGAATCTTATCTCTTGCAGTACTATGAGCTTCGAGTTTCAAAAATGTTACTGCTGTAGCACGCAATTCGGTGCTCATTGATTTGTTCGCATTTATCGCTTCACACAGTTGGCTAAAACTAGAATGGGTGTTTATTAAATAACACAATTGAATATTCTCTGAATTGCTTTTGTCCGTCGATATTCGTTGTAGGACTCTTTGAATTGCCTCTTCTACGGAAGTCTGCCCTGTGTTTCGGTCAGTCGCCAAATCATCTTGCAGAACTTTGGAAACCCGCAGTTGTTGGAGCAGATTTCGTTTTGCCTCACTAAAATCGACAGCTTGTGCGATCAGCTGTGGATTATCGATTCGTACCTTGGCCACAAAATTATCATCCGTAGTCATCAGACAGCCTTCGTTGTGCAATTTAATGTCCAAACCTGCATGGTTGAGTCGGGCAGAAAACCCCAACTGATCGATTCTCTTTTTCGTCCGAAACTTCTTCTTGATGTACTCTCCACTATCGTAATCGCAAAAGGTTCTCCCTAAAGAAGGTTCAGCAATTCTGGAAGACACCGATTCTTCTAAAACTCCAGCAAAACGTCCATAATTAAACTGCGTCATCTTACGAACGGTCTGGAATGGTAATATTATGCTTGATTTACTTCTTGAAAACAAATGAATAAATTTATTTACCTAAATGACTAGAAGGTAAAAATATTTCTTTTTTTTTGTAAAATTTGTTTTGTAAAAAAAACTAAAAATAAGACATTGCAGTGTAACTTTTCGATGTAGACTGAATTTCGTTCCTAAACTAGCACTTGTTATACGTCTTATCTTATCATATTCGCTCTGACGGAGTTACGCTGCTGCCACCTTCAATTTGTTTACTCTGTGAGTGCAGAAGATAGGAATTTCTTCAAGAGTGAATGAGATAGCAAACATTTTAATATTTTTCCCCAAAATTCGCATACGGGCAGTTCAATGTGTGTGAAGAAGATGATTTAATTCCGTCAGG
This sequence comes from Wyeomyia smithii, assembly GCF_029784165.1. NCBI lineage: Eukaryota > Metazoa > Arthropoda > Insecta > Diptera > Culicidae > Wyeomyia > Wyeomyia smithii. Next base: position 10,125,400 of record NC_073694.1, read on the forward strand.
GCGAATTGCTGGTTCATTCACATCTATAGCGTCCTACACCTAAAAAAATTATTACTTCAAATCCACACAACAAGTTATTTAATGATTACTTATCATACTATTATACTCGAAGCATACGTGAAATAAAAAAAAAATATTTGCGGTGACAGACCAATTATCGATATCCGGTGCCAAATCCAGAGTATATCGTCATAACACTCGCAAGATACTTTAGAGCAGCGGTTCTCTACCAGGGGTACGCGTACCCCCTCCAGGGGGTACGCGAGTAAAACATCAGTAATGGCGGACAAAGCAAATTACACAATGTTTGAGATAAAATGTTCAAAAATATATTTTTTGTTGTTGAGTTGGAGGGTACTACTAACTTTATTACAGATTGATTCAGTTGTTTTCAAAAATTACCATATGAAAAATCATTTGAAAAAAATTCGGGGTGCAATTAATTTGTAGAATATCGCAAATGGGTACGCAGACAAAAAAAGGTTGAGAATCGCTGCTTTAGAGAGCCCTTTCTGAATACTGAGTTTGCCGAAGAAGCGTGTAAGCGTTCGGTCAAATTAGTGTTTTGTATAGAATACACTTGATGAAGAGACTCAGGTGATGCGACCGTGGAGCCCATAGAGGGGACGACTTCCCTCGATAATACGCCTCCTAATCTTACGGGTGGTATTGTTGTTCTCAGTTACCAGAAAGCCGAAGAACCCAAACTCGTCCGATATACTGGTCTGCCACCGTTTCAAATTGTCTACCGACAATATCCACGTCATCCACCAAGCAAATAAATTTGCCTAACTTATTGTGCCCCGCACCTGTAAAACCCCGCTTGTTTCATAACACCCTGCAGCGCGACGTTAAATTTCAGACAGGAAGCCCCCCTGTGGGACTCGAAAAAGTCCGATGTTCCACCAGAAATCCTCACACAACACGTAGTCTTAACCAGTCTTTGTCAGCTTCCCCGGAAGGCCACTTTCGTCGACGAAAAAGGTAGTGTGTAGCGACTTTAAGCTCGCGGCACTTTTGGACGATCTACCGCAATGTTAAGATTTGGTCAGTCCTTTTATGAAGCCGGCCAGGTAATTTCCTACAGATCTGTTGGCTAATAGTGACAGACGTTGGAAGATGATCGCTCGATAGCTCCTTCTGTTTGGTTTGTCGCCCAGATCTCGACGAATAGCTGGGCCAATTTGTTGGGGCCCATTTTTATAAATTCCGCTCTGAAGCCGTCTTTTTCGGCCGATTTGTTGTTCTTGAGCTGCCCGATCGTATTCTTAACTTCGCTTATTGTTGGGAGTGGCACATCTTCGTCGCCCATCCTCCTCTCCTGTTGTGGTCTCCTACTTGCACGCCATTCATGTGTTCAACGTAGTGCTGCTTCAACTTTTCGATCACCTTTGTCAAAATGCCTCCCATCTTATTCCTACACATTTCAGCTCGTGGGACAAAGCCTCTGCGGGATGCGTTGAATTTTTGGTAGCATTTTCGTATTTAGTGTGTGCGGTGCAGGCGGGCTGGTAAACGACTGGATAATCCGTACCATCGGTGCCAAGGGCACTTACAGGAATAAAATAGACCCCACACGTGGTTCTTAGACTCTTATCTTCCTATCCCGACCTCCACGCCGTGCCAGCTGGGATACGAGCAACCAAGGGAAGATCGGGTAACCAACCCCGGTGGGAACTTGGTGGTATACTGACAGGGAAGGAGGGCTCTTTTGAGTTTCCAAGCGTCTGTCTGCCATATTAGGAGTGGCTCATAACGGCGTCTGTACTTCAGGTTAGGGGCGGCCAATCACCGTCCTCGTGCCAACGTGGGACTCTAAACATTGTTGCGCACGATGGTCCTCCGGCGAGACAGGGGGCTAGTTAGCAGGCCCACCACAAGCCGCGACCGTAAAACACTCACAAGTAATGAACGAGGAACAAAGAAATTCGGACTGGAACAATCGGCACAGACTCATGTGAAGAAAACGGAAATTGGAAACTGGGGCGTGGAACTGCCGATCTTTAATTTCCAGGGGAGTCCTCGAGTGCTCTCCGAAGTATTGAAATACCGCAGATTCGACGTCGTAGAGCTGCAGGAGGTGTGCTGGAAGGGCTCAATGGTACGTACGTTCCGGGATGGTCATGCCTTCTACCAGAGCTGCGGATGCGGAAACGGGTGATTGGGTGGTGGCCAATCAATCCTCGAATGTGCAGGTTGAGAATCAAGGGCCGTTTCTTCAACATCTGCATCATAAACGTGCACAGCCCTCACCCTGGAAGTACCGAAGACGACAAGGATGAATTTTACGCGCAGTTGAGATCAAGATCGTCATCGGGGATTTCAACGCTCAGGTCGGCCAGGAGGAGGAATACAAACCGGTGATTGGAGGGTTCAGCGCGCACCAACTGACCAACGGAATGGCGCTAAGACTCATCGGCTGTGCCACCTTCAAGAACATGACCGTGCGTAGTACCTGCTTCCAGCACAACCTTCTACTCAAGTACACCTGGAGGTCACCAAATCAGACGGAAACACAAATTGACCACGTTCTGATTGATTGTCGGCACTTCTCAGACATCATCGACGTCAGATCCTAACGTCGCTAACGTCGAATTGGACCACTACCTGGTGATGGTTAAGATGCGTTCAAAACTCTCCGTTGTTAACAACATCCGGTACCGACGCCCACTCCGGTTAGATCTCGCACGACTGAAGCAGTCTAACGTCGCCGAAATTCGCATTCGCTCGAAGCTGCGCTGCCGGAAGAGGACCAGCTGGAGAATAATGCTGGGACTTTTAACCGGATATACTCGAGATCCGGTTACCCGAAGCTCGGATCACGGATGGGTAAACGAATACTATCCGGATACTCGAATATCCGAATACGGATCATCGAATAGTCGGATATTCGGGTATCCGGATATTTATCATCCGGATATCCGTAATTTTTTTCTGTCTTTTGAAACCCCGTCAAATAAAACGTAACACGAAAAATGGCTTTTTTCACAATCTCCCATCCCCTCGTAAGTAATTATTTACATAATTCTCTTTAAACTATGTTTGGATACAAAATCCGGATATCCGACTATCCGAAAATCCGGATGTCCTGTCGGATAATATTCGTATATCCATTTGATCCGGATTTTGGATATTTGTCGGATATCCGGATATTTTAATCCGGATAGTCCCAGCACTACTGGAGAAAGGTCCTCTCAAGGACGGTTGGAAAACAATTAAAACAGCCATCAACAGCGTAGCGGAGAACGTCATCGGGCATGTGGGACGATTCCAACGGTAGGAGTGGTTCGACGACGAATGTAGGAGGGTGATTGAGGAAGAGAATGTCGCGGGGGCGGCTACAAAGTGCTTTCCCAAATCAGTTTCCGCCGCCTCTCGCCCCTAGCCAACAGATTTGTAAGAAATTATCAGGCCGGCTTCGTGGAAGGACGGTCTACGACGGACCAAATCTTCACCATACGGCAAATCCTCAAGAAATGCCGTGAATACAGAACCCCCACGCACCACCTATTCATCCACTTTAAAGCCGCGTGTGACACTATCGACCGAAAAGAGCTATGGAAGGTCTTGGACGAAAACGGCTTTCCGAGGAAGCTGTCAAGACTGATAAAGGTGGATGGGACGCAGTGCTGTGTGCGGATTTCAGGTGAATTGTCGGGTCCATTTGAATCCCGCAGGTGGTTTCGACAGGGTAATGATCTCTCCTGCCTGCTGTTCAACATTGCGCTACAGGGTGTAATGAATCGAGCGGACATCAACTCGCGGGGTACGTTTTTCAACAAATCCAGTCAATTCGTTTGCTTTGCTGATAACATGGATATTGTTGGCAGAACAACAGCGGTGGTGGTAGAACAGTACACCAGACTAAGCTGGAAGCAGCAAGGATTGGGTTGCAGATAAATACGTCTAAAACGAAGTATATGCTAGCCGGCGGAACCGAAGCCGACCGACAACGACTAGACAGTAGCATTACAATCGACGGAGATGAGTTCGAGGTAGTCGATGAGTTTGTCTATCTTGGCTCACTGGTTACTGAGGACAATGATACTAGCCGAGAGATCCGGAGGCGTATTATCAGCGGAAGTCGTGCCTACTATTGGCTCCACAAGCAATTGCGGTCGAACAGACTGAGCCCCCGTACGAAATGTAACCTGTACAAAACGCTGATAAGACCTGTTGTTCTCTACGGGTATGAAACATGGACAATGCTCGAGGAGGACCTGCGAGTGCTCGGAGTTTTCGAACGACGGGTACTAAGGACGATCTTTGGCGGCGTGCAGGAGGACGGAATATGGAGGCGCGCGCAACTGTATTCAGAAGAAATGCTGGGCAACTACCCTGCGAAGATGGTGTTTGCCTCGAATCCGGTAGGAAGAAGACGACCAGGAGCGCAGCGAGCAAGATGGGTGAAGCGAGATCTGGCAGAGAGCATACGGTGTCCCAGGGATTGGAGAGCGGCAGCGACAAATTTTGTAAATCAGGTCAAATCTCTTTGGGCTGTAAACAGCAACTGCCAAAAACCTCAATCTGCGTTTAAATAATGCACCACAACTGCACAGCAGATGTTCCGATGTCTCGATTTCACTTTTTTTACAAAAACGACAGATATCATCCTGAACCCGGCCAATGTTCTTTAAATAATATCTACTCGGACAATGCCCCGTTACTAGGCCGACATATGTACAAAGAGCTCTTTTGCTGAAAAAAAAAATCCGGTCTCGTAATCTTGATCGCTTCGATCACCATTAGATCTTTCCAGCAGTTGCAATTTAGAAACTGCAGAGCTTAGCTACTCCTGATTCCATTGTATCGCACAACACTAATATAAGGACACCTTATTTCCAATTACAAATTAAACTATTTTTTTTTCCTTTTTTTAATTTATTTTCTCTTTATTTTTTATATTTATTTATTTATGCTGATTAGCAGTTTCGCAAAATATGCCTCAGTTTTATTGTTTTTTTTTTAAATTGTTATTATTGATTTGGCTGTAACTTTGCATAGACGTTTCTATAGGCAAAAGATGCCATTATGTGCTTACTTACCTCACCAAACAGTCCCAAGCCGTGGTGTGACCTTTGCTGTACGTAAGAGTCGTCTCAATTCCACTCGATCCATGGCTTCAGTTTGCCAGCTCTGCAGTCTGCGTAGGGTCCGCAGATCGTCTTCCACCTGATCGATCCACTTTGCCCGCTGTGCAGCTCTCCATCTCGTCCCTGACGGATTGGTTTCAAGAACCATCTTTACCGGGCTGTCGTCCGACATCCTTACAATATGTCCAACCCACCGCAACCTGCCTATATTAGCGGTGTGGACGATAGATGGCTCCCCAAGTAGCTCCTGCCGTTCGTGGTTCATTCGCCTTCTCCACACTCCATTATCCTTAACCACTGCTATGCGGCTCAGCAGCTACTATTCCAAGCAGTCACGGAGTCGCTGTCGGACATCGCCATCGTTTGGCGGCCGTATGGACGACGAGCAAGTTCAGGAGGTTTTGAACGGAGTGTTCAGTTGTTATGTTCCGCCACGTTGGTCTACCGAAAGGTTCACTCAGATGGTCGACCAGTTATTCATGAAGCTAACGGGCCGTTGGTGATGGCGGGGCGGGTGATTTCAACGCTTGCGCTGTTGAGTGGGGAAGTCACTTTACGGACCAGAGGCTTGCGACGCCACCATGCCTAGGACCCGCAACCTAGAAATGGGAAGATAGCGGACCTGCGCAGTGCTTGCCTACGTGCATGACGGAGGATGCAGCGTGCGCGAACTGACGAACAGAGGACTGAGTGCCGCGCAGCATTCGGTTCTGCATGATCGGCGCTAAAGAGTGCGATTAAGGCAAGCAAGAAGGCCTGCTTCGACAGGCTATGCGCGAGTGCCAATACGAACCCGTGGGGTAACGCCTATAGGATCGTAATGGCCAAGATCAAAGACGAGCTGGCGCCTGCAGAGCGATCACCAGCGATACTGGAGCGTATTTTCGGGGGACTCTTTCTACGCCACGAGCCTAGTCCTTGGCCTCCGGCAGTTGAGTCTCACGTCGTTTCAGTATCCCAGACACAGACCAGGGATGGTCGGCCAACCTGCTGAACATCCAATCCGTTAGCGACGACTGCCGTGTCGAGATTGAGGGAGAGGTTATGGTTACGAATGAGGAACTCATCGTAATCGCAAACTCCTTAAAGGTGAGCAAGGCACCACCATTACTTCCAGAACCGAGTACTTGTTTACAACACGGAAGAGGGTCAGCAGTTCGTCCCAATTACCGCAGGAGTTCCGCAAGGTTCTATCCTGGGACCGGTGTTGTGGAATGTCATCTATGACGGGGTGTTGAAACTTAAGTTCCCTGTAGAGGTTGTGATCGTCGGCTTTGCAGGCTAATGGCTATTGCAACATTATCTCACATGTTGTCGAATAGCTCAGCGGAGTTGTATAGGAAAATCAAATTTTTTGATAAAAATAGATAGCATATAGTGAAAGTAAGTACTAGAAAGTTAGAATAATATAAAAAATGGTAACTAAGAGCAGTTTTTGCGGTAGATAAAATTTCACTACTACTACCACTACAGCGCCACCTCTTAGCATTGGATACTTTTTCGGGTGTCCCATTGCAACAACAATAAAATAACCAACGTGTAAAACCTTTAAAATCGACGAGATTAATTTTTGTTGTTGAAATTTTAGTGCAAAAAGTTCAATCGTAGCTTAAGTGCTCGAAATTTGATTTGGGAATCAAAATATCCCATCGAAATAGAAGATCAACGTAAGCAGCGTAAATAGCTCTCATACGTTGTTGTTTACATGACAACCGACATAGCGACGACGCTAATTCGAATTGAATTTGTTGGGTACCGCTCGAATTTCAATATTAAAGCAATCTGATGAGGTTTATAATTTTATGAAAGCTAATATTTTAAATTATCCAAAAAAAATAATTTTTGATTTGATTTTGATTGTGATGTTGTTTACTTTCGCAATCAAAACCTCGGTGCAAGTGTTGAAAAATTTTGCAAAAAAATATATTGCTGAAACGAAAACTGCGTATCGTTTGATCGTTCGTTGATCACATTTAAAAAAGCTCAAACAAAAATCTCAACAATCTCCGAAGGAGAGAAACGGTTATCGTTGTCACTCGTCCTCTTCCAGGCACAATCACCGCCGCCGCTACCAAGAAAAGGCAGAGAAACGGGACGAAAGCTGATATTTTATGTGTCAACACAATGGCCTTTTTAGTGGAAATTCATTGATCGTTAAGATAATTTATTTACGTGTGTGTGCAATGCGTTTGCCCGCCCGTTTTGTCGCGCCGCTTGCCGTCCTGCCGTTCGTTTCCATTGATGAGCGTCTTCCCCGGTGTTCGTTTGTTGGAAGATTCTTTTTCTGTTTTTTTTTTGATTTCGTGCGCTAACGAAACGATGCCCAGGTAGACTGGCAGGCTATTGTTGTGCATATCGCACGAACATCAAGATCATCCATCTCCGCCTGACGAGGCTTCGAATTCCTAATTTAGGTGTCATTCCCGGGAACACGATCTCCCATAAACCGGGGTCTTAACGAGAATAAAACGAAGCAAGGTTCGAAAAATTGTCATTCATTTCGGATCGGTACCTGTTGGATGCAGCGAACAAAGCAAGCCGCAGCAGATGACGAAGACGTGGCGAGCAATCAAAGCAGCCCAAGAAGTAGTCGACATCGAGGCTGGCAGCGCTGGCAAGCGCCTACTTGCATTCCACAAATTTCACAGCCCTGTTCTCTCTTTCTCTCTCTCTCTCTCTCTCTCTCTCTCTCTCTCTCTTGCCCTCATTGTGAATGGCTTTTCGGAGAACTAATAAAATCATAACAATTATAAAAATGTTTTATTCCGGTCGTTTGCTGGCATATTGTCTATTTTCCCTGCCGTGTCGTGCCGGGCCGGGTCCGAAGCTGGCCAGCAGTAGCAAGCAGCATCACTGGGCTGCCCTGGAGGTAAACGGGAAGGTGTGAAACAATGGGTTGTAAAACAATATAGGTGCAGGTTTTGTGCGTCGTCTTCCGTTTAGCCTTCTGGCCGAGCTTATTTCCGCCATTGTTACCGCCTGCTGTGATTAAGTTCTCCTTCTACACCGGCATTACAGCCGGGCTTCGGAAAGGTGAGATGATTTCCATCCCGGCAGGGATCAGCTGGACAGTTAGATAGGATGTAGGGAGAGAGAGGAAGAGCGAGGGAATTGCCTAATTCGATGTGCAACCCGAGCGGTCGCGAAGCAGGCTGCGAAAAGAACACTCAGCACACCAACGACTCAGTAATCACAGAATTCCGATCTTTTTAACGAGATAAATTCCAGCGTCGTTTCAAGTTCAAAAGAAGTGAGAAGAACGATTGAGACCCAATGAAAGGAGTCCCACCATGCCACAGTTGCCGGTCCGTCCTGTCCGTCCGTCGCAAAGCTCCAATCGCCCGGTGCCGATCGCGTCCAAGAAGCGACCGAGGGACAGAACGAAACTGAAAAAAATAAAGATGAGGAGTCGAATAATAAATGAGCCAAGCAGGCGCTGGCGTTTTGTGTGGCACATTAATTCCGTTTAACACTTTTCTTCTTCCTTCACTCGCCGAATCTGCCGCAACTTCAGTTCGGCCTTTCCCCTGTGCCGTCCATCAACGACCGCTCGGCGCGGTCCAAATAGGCATTCAATTCCTGCGGCATTCACATCATCATCCGCCGTGGTGCAGCAAGCCGGCGAAAAGAAGAGGAAATCTCTTCAATATCTGGGCGCACAAAAGGAGCCAAGCGAGGTGAGAAATAAAGAATGAACCACAAGCATTTTTTTTTCTTCAGAATAACAGAAAAAAACTTATTGAAAAATCGACGACCAAACTCACGGGTTGAATAGGGATCGGAATTCCCGGAAATTCTCAACCTTCTGTCGTATATATTTATATATACATATTCTGGAGGCCAGACGCGGCAGTGGCCGCTGCCAATGCGCTAATCAGAACGGTGGAATCTACGGGAATAAATCACACCCGGCCGAACTTAATCCACATATTTACAGGCTTTCGAAATTGGATCGCATTGCCGACGTCGGCGACGAGTTTTGGCATAAATAAACCGCGGCTTCCCTGGAAATGAAGTGTTGCGTAGTTTTAATAATTAAATTATACAATTTGATAACCGTCTTTTATGATTAAAATGTTGAAAATGTCAAAACTGTTGAAATTCAGAGAAGCGGAATTGAAGAAATATAGTTTTCTATTTTGAATCCCGAAAAGTTATCTGAAAGACTCATTAATATGGAATTCCGCAATAGAGACATCAAATGAAGACCACCAATGAAGATCTCGATTACTGCTAGAATCACGAACTCTAAGAAAAAAAAAACAACAATGACGACTGAGAATTTCGTACTTGGCCTGTTGCTATGGCATTACAGGAATGCATTGCCTATGAATGGACAATCCATACATATATTTTTCGAAGCCAGCCGAAAAAAAAACAGAATCTCTCACCTCCAAATGCCTTTGAGCGCGGCCAAGTCGCGCGGTTCGTCCCGAACAATAAACCAATAGTATCTAGTTTCACTTCAAGCGAACTTCAAGATCTCGCCAATAAATCAGCCCATTATAGAAATATAAAAAACCTGGTGAGGAATAATAATTTTTCCCACTTGCAACCGAAGAGCCTCCCTTGGTTGAAGAACGGCGCTTCCAGCCGCACCAACATCAACTGACCAATCGAAATTCGGCTGAGCGCGATTCGTTGTAGCCAGAGACCCTCCCTCTTTGCTTCTTCTTCTTCTTCTCCTTCTTGTGAGTGCCCATTAGCATCGTTACCGGCCGCCGTCGGCCAGGTCGATGCCTGACGGACGCGTGGGTGGGAATCGTGCCGAGAGCTCCGTTGCAGCAGCGGAGAAAAACTGCAAGATTTATGTTAACTAAATATTAAAATAATTATTCGCAAAATGCCATCCGCCGCGTGGTCCGACACGTACAACGCGTACGACGACGACACCTCCTGATCTGGAACGGAGAAATCACAAAAGATACCGACGGCCGGCGGCAAACCGGTGACCGGCTGTAAGATTATCTCCTTCCCAGTGGCGCCAAGATCACCACCGCGATCGGGGACGGGCAGCTCGCGTTACAGACTGTCGTTCCTCTTTTCTTCTTCTTCCTCTTAGGACCTCATGGGTCCGAGGATCACTGCCTGTCGGAGTCTTCAACACAACACAGTGCCCGTCAACTACGGGACCGGTTATTCGAAGCCCCCTCGAAACAAATGGTTGCCAGTCGCCGTCTTTTTCTTTTTCTCTGGAAGGGCGAATCAGGAAACCAAATGGACCAAATGAACCACAGAAGGATGATTTAAATTACTAATGCCTAATGCTAGATCAAGATAAAAAAGAGGACGTTCGAAGTTGTGGGACATTTGAGGAAATCTCTCATGATAAGTTTGAACCGTGTAAAGATCAACAGCTAATATTAACGATTTCTACGTTTAAATATTGGTTACAAAAAAGTACTTATCCCCAAGACAATCAAAATTAGAAGATTGACAAACCGACACTTCTTAACTTTAAATCCGATTGGAATGACGCCGAAAACAACTACTCGATAAAAAGGTAAAAATTTTCACGTTAAAAAGAACTCTAGTATGTAAATACCAATAAATTCATTTAATTTGTAGTGAAGTGTAGTGTAGGTTTAAGTTTATTTGCTTCTTGTGATCGACAGTTTTCGGCGGAGTAAATAAATTAAACTACATTTGCCAGTTTGTCCGTACGTTTCGAGTTACTACTGGCTTCACTCATCATCAGCGGACTCTAAAATTAACTTTATTTAATATACATTCAGAACAAAAACACAAAATTCAAACATACAAACTTTACGACTTACTGTACACACCACAACTACTGTTTTGTTTTCGTTTATCTAATTTTCTTCCTTTTCCTGTTTTTAGTTTGCAAATTATAGGGTTGTATGCAGCTTTGAAAATTATAGAGTCTTTTTGTTTGTTAACAACGTTATCATCTCCTCTAACTTTGCAATCTTTGCTTTATAACATTTTTTACAAAGAAAACAGGATAATTATTTTTATTCATTATGTTTTTGACAACTTCTAAAGCTTTCTGTCTTAGGTCAGCATCGGTTAGTTTTAGAGCTCTATCTACTACAGCTATCACTGTGTTTTTCTTGTGACAGAAAGGGCTGTCCGATTTGAAGTCCAGATACCTACCGTCTGGATCTTTGGGGAACCATTCAGTCGATATCTTTCCATCGCTTTTTCGTAGGATAGTGTCTAAAAACTTCAGCTTCCCTTCTGCTTCCATTTCGATTGTTGATTGATGAATCTAGGCGGTTTTTAAAATCGCATAGCGAAATCATCGTAACGAAAGCTGATAAAGGCAAAACGATTGCAGTCATGGATCGAGATGAGTACGACAGTAAAATGGAATCATTGATCAATGACGAAAAAACGTATGAACGATTGATAAGAGATCCCACAGCTGTTACTCTGAAGAGGATCAACTTAAAGATTGACGAGTGGTACGATAAAGGCTTCATAGATAAATCGCAAAAGATGAAACTGGAGCTGTTCAATTGCAACCCACCTCGTGTATACGGTTTACCAAAGACCCACAAGGATGGAAGACCATTGAGGATAATTGTGTCGACCATTGGAACAGCGACCTATAAAATGGCAAAGTACCTGTCAAATGTTTTAAACAATGTCGTGGGAAAAACGCCGCACCATATAGTGAACTGTTTTCAGTTTGTGAATGATGTACGCAAACAAGAGTTACATTCGGATGCAATACTTTTCTCCCTGGATGTAGTATCGCTGTTTACAAATGTACCAGTTGACTTCGCGATAGAATCTGTTGACCGTCGTTGGGATGAAATAGAAAATTATACCTCTATCGAAAAATGTTCGTTTTTGGAAATGTTGAAAAATGTATTGGAATCCACTTTCTTCCAATACAACAACAGTTTTTATAAACAGAAGTTTGGAATTCCAATGGGATCACCTTTGTCTCCTGTGGTAGCGAACATCGTTTTGGAGCGAATTGAAAGTGCGGCTCTAGAAGAACTGCAAGCACGAGGTATAAAACCGGATTTCTTAAGGCGCTACGTGGATGACTGCTTGATGGGTGCTAAACGCGAAAACACAGATGAAATTCTTGCAGTGTTCAATAGTTTTCACCCTAGACTGCAGTTCACAATCGAAATGGAAGCAGAAGGGAAGCTGAAGTTTTTAGACACTATCCTACGAAAAAGCGATGGAAAGATATCGACTGAATGGTTCCCCAAAGATCCAGACGGTAGGTATCTGGACTTCAAATCGGACAGCCCTTTCTGTCACAAGAAAAACACAGTGATAGCTGTAGTAGATAGAGCTCTAAAACTAACCGATGCTGACCTAAGACAGAAAGCTTTAGAAGTTGTCAAAAACATAATGAATAAAAATAATTATCCTGTTTTCTTTGTAAAAAATGTTATAAAGCAAAGATTGCATAAAATGTACAACAGTCTGGAAAACCAAATGTAATTAAGAATGAACGCTTTGTCACTATACCGTACATAACAGGCTTAGGAGAAAAACTAGCTAGGTACCTAAAACAATTTGGGATTGATGTTGCTTATAGGCCACTTGACAAAATTAAAAACATATTGTTCACAAAAACTAAAGACAAAATTCCAAAAGACAAAAACACAAACGTGGTATATGAGATTAACTGTGGTCAATGTAACAAATCATATATCGGAGGAACGAGCCAGTTTTTGTATAAGAGATTGGAACAACACTAATTTAATATTAAGACGAAAAACATCGGAGGCACAGGCTTAGCCCAACATACTTTAGAAACAGGGCATAAGTTTGATTTCGACAAAACTAAAATTAAAGAAAAGGTATCTAAGCACAATACAAGACTAATAACTGAAACATTTCATATTAAAGTTAGAGGAGATGATAACGTTGTTAACAAACAAAAAGACTCTATAATTTTCAAAGCTGCATACAACCCTATAATTTGCAAACTAAAAACAGGAAAAGGAAGAAAATTAGATAAACGAAAACAAAACAGTAGTTGTGGTGTGTACAGTAAGTCGTAAAGTTTGTATGTTTGAATTTTGTGTTTTTGTTCTGAATGTATATTAAATAAAGTTAATTTTAGAGTCCGCTGATGATGAGTGAAAGCCAGTAGTAACTCGAAACGTACGGACAAACTGGCAAATGAAGTTTAATTAACTTACTCCGCCGAAAACTGTCGATCACAAGAAGCAATCAAATAGATGCGGCGATAACCACGATAAAACACGTTTAAGTTTATTGGTTACACCTTGCTAATCGTTTGGTCTAGGAAAGAAAAAGAAGCGTTCAATGAGGTAATTTCAGAGCGTACTTTGATGGCTTTGATACACGCAGCTACAGGCTTAAATTGCTGTCATGTAAAATGTGTACCTGCCTTCGTTGTTAGCAGATATTTTCTGTCTGATGCTCACTAGGGTTGTGTATCAATTAATGAATCTGTTAAAACTTAATGCTGCAGCAACGACCTTAGCCTAATTTTCTCAAGCTCCATAAAAGATACATTAGGGCGGAACTGTGTAGAAGTCATAAGCTTCGAGTTCTCGACTTCGAATTTTGAAGAGGCCCAAGACTCGGAAATAGTTAATACATCACCGATGAAAACATATTCTCAGGTTTGTTTACCTATTTTCACCGACGTTCGCTTGAAGAAGTGGTTGCACTGGGAACTAGCATGGCTGAGTCCCCGGATCAGTCAAGAAAGTTTCATGAACATCCGAACACGATGTCAATGCTATCGCAGACCAGCGAAAAATAATTTCACGGTACAAAGTTAGATTTAACGAGAGATTTCGTAAGCAAACGGAACGTTATCCAATATCGAATACGTTTTACATGTTACAGTTGTGGAAAACGTGGACGAACATATACAGAGTAGTGCTGAGTGTTCTACCAAACACAGTAAGTGTGTCAACTGTGGAAAGCTAGGCCATTGAGCCAAGCGCGGTTATTCTCGTGAACAGGTTCAAAAACGTCGTCAGGAACCACACCCAGGTGAACCAAAACCGAAGCGAATTCGTGCTGTCACTGAAGAAAGCGAAAAGCAGAAAAGGGAAAGATTACATTTTCTACGTGATGGGACGGAATGTGTTTAACTCCAAGGTCGGGGGTGTGGAGATTCCCATGAATATTGATTCTGGTGCGGACGCAAATATTCTCACTAGAAGTGTTTGGGAACAGATGAAAGATGAGGGTGTGGAAATACTGGAAATGTCTACAGACTCTGACTGCAGCCTGATTGCCTACGCAACAACAATTCCGCTGAAGATATGTGGCATGTTCAGTGCCACGATCGAAGCGGGTTCAAACAAAACAAAGGCTAAAATCTACGTGGTGGAGAACGGACAACAATGTCTCCTTGGGGATCATACAGCCAAGCAGTTACAAGTTCTTAAGACTGGATTCAACATCAATGCAATCTAAACAAAGCGATCGACTCCCTTTCCTAAAATTCCTAAAATTCCGATAGATAACAAGGTTCAACCGATGCAACAACCTTATCGACGCCCGCCAATTGCAATGGAAGGTGAAATTGAGGAAAAACTTCGTTCACTGTTGGAGCAAGACATCATTGAACAAGTCAATGGGCCATCTCCGTGGATCCCACCTATGGTTCCAGTAACAAAGGATTCGGGAGACGTTCGTTTTTGTATAGACATGCGTCAAGCTAACCAGGTAGTTCTCCGTGAGGCACATCCCTTGCCACTTGTTTATGAACTATTAGAATCAGTGAATGGGGCGGTTCGGTTCTCAAAAATTGAGTCAGTTTTGGCCGCTCTTGATGGTGTAATTGTCTACTTGCAAAAGAAGAACACGACAAAAGATTGTCTCCGACTTTACAAAGACTGTCGGTATACGACGTGCTTCTCAACGATAAGAAGTGTGTATATGGCGTTGATACACTAGAATTTCTAGGACACGAGCTCTCTGTCAATGGAGTGCGACCCACAGAGAGCAGAATCGTCGCTAGTCAAATGTTTCGCGAGCCACAGAATGTTCCAGAACTGCGAAGTTTCCTGGAACTGCTTTGTTACGTTGGTCGGTTTATGCCAGATCTGGCTTCTCGAACTGCATGTTTGAGAGAAATACTCCGAACTGATGTACCGTTTAAGTGGACTCAGAAGGAGAGTGCAGCGTTCAACGCAGTTAAGAACGAGATCGGCAAGAGAGCATATTTGGGATTTTTTAACCCTAAAGATACCACCAAACTCATAACAGATGCCAGTCCTACAGGATTAGGAGCAGTTCTGCTTCAATAAGACTCTAACGCGCAGATTAGAGTCATTGCGTATGCCAGTAAGGCTTTAACAGATTTAGAGAAAAAGTATTTCCAAACGGAAAGAGAAGCTTTGGCGCTGGTATTGGGGGTTGACAAATTCAAGTTGTATTTGCAAGGTACGCGATTCACACTACTGACAGACTGTAAAGCACTAAATTTCTTGTTTAGTCCTAAGTCTAAACCGCGAGAATTGAACGGTGGGTTCTAAGATTACATTACAAGCTTACAAATATGATATCGAACATATCCCTGGGGCAGTAAACATTGCTGATGCATTCGATGTATCAGGTGAGGGTTATATTCACAGTATAGTCGAAATTGCAGTACCTGTAGCAATACCATTCGCCGAAACAGTGAAGGACACTGCAAAGGATGAAATAATTCAAGCAACATTGCTGGGACTTCAAGACAACTCGGGATTTTCAAACGAATACAAGCCATTTCTTAATATGCTCTGCGAGGCTGAAGGAGTTCTGCTGCGTAGGAACCGGATAGTCATTCCGAATACACTTCGCGATCGTGTATTAAAACTGGCTCATGAAGCTCATCCTGGAATAGCAGAGTGAAATTAAGACAAAAAGTTTGGCGGCCATTGATCGATAGTCATGCGGAAGAGTATGTCAAGCGGTGCAAACAATGTACTTTAGTATCGTCGCTGGGTCCTCCAGAGCCACTGCGAAGAACTAGAATGCCAGAGAAGCCTTGGAACGACATTGGCATTGACTTCATGGCACAATCTCCTAGTTATGCTTGATTATTATAGCAGGTTTACAGAAGTAGTTGTCATTAAACAGATAACCGTTAAACGAACTGTGCAAGTATTACATGAGACTTTCTGTAGATTTTGGATACCGGAAACTAGCAGTAAGTTGAACACTTATTTCAGAGAATACGGTATAGAACTACGTTACGCTACACCATACTGGCCACAAGCAAATGGTGTGGTAGAACGTGCCAATAAAACCATACTGAAGCACCTGAAAATCAGTCAATAATCTAACAGCCATGATTGGATATGGGATCTACGAACATTTTTGCTGATGTACAACTCAACACCACATGCAACAACCGGAGTGGCACCATCTCAGCTAATGTTCGGGCGGATTTTAAGAGACAAGTTGCCGACATTACAAGGAAGTACAACTGAGTTCGAAAAAGAATAAATACGGGACCGAGATTAGACCCGAAAACTCGAATGCTCGAAATACACTGACAATCGTCGGCGTGCAAAACCATCAAAATTAAGGGAAGGGGATATAGTAATTACTAAAAGAATGGTTAAAGACAACAAACTCAACTGCAACTTTTACACCGGGAGAATTGGAGATCACAGATATATCGGGATTCGAAGCAACTCTCCCTTCAACGGAATCGGATCGGGTCATACATCGAAACGTTATCCCAGATGTGTAAGTGATGCACCAAGCAGGAAACAATTGCGGAAATGAATCACCTACTCTTCAGGAGATTTCGAAGACTTGACCTAAGGAGGATCAGCAAGGACTGCCAGAGCGACCATCTCGCACCCTACGGAAGCCAGGTTACTTGAGAGAGTATGTAGTACAGAAAGTTCAGGGGGGACGTTGGGATTAATTACTGGAATTACGAGAGACGATGCAAAAGAGGATATCTGGCAACAGGGTTTCGTGAATAATGTTAGTAGAGAGAACGGGTCGGAAGCAGCGTGTGTTCGAAGAACCCTGGGAAAATATATATAGATTCTAAAGTTACTACGTGTATGATTATTAATCCGTTTATTGCGTGCGTGATCCTTATTCAGTAAGTTAAGATCCTACACTATCAACATCGCCATCACCCTTGACGGCCATCCCACCAAACTTCTATCCAAAGAGCAACTTGGAACAGTGCACGATTCGATCCTGGATCAAATTGTGACACTAGGTTCTCCCCTACTCAGGCCCAAGTACAGGAGTTGCCACTACAAACACGGCTACTTTTACTTGGCCTGCGCCGATAACGAAACAGTTGTGTGGCTGGAGAAAACCATCCCAGACCTAACCCGAGGAAGACTCCCAAGTAACAATCTAAATGCTTCGAAGACTTAGGATTGTTTTGTTTTTGTTTCATATCGACTTGAATTAAAGTCATTAATTATATGTTGGTTTTATTTGATAGCCATGAAATATGATCCGCAAGTATCCTTTACAGCCATACTATGCCAACCGTTATTAACATGAATTTGTATGATAGTCCCTCTGTTGACAAAATAAAACTAAAATCCTGCAGACTATAACTGTGGATAAAATATAACTTGATGATCGTAACTTAGGCAAATTAATACCATGATAGGCTTGCTTGGTTATATATATGCTATATTTTGATCAAATTAAGAGAATGAGTTATGATCAAGGATTAAGAGTGCGTTCGAGGGTTTATTTGAAAACAATATGTCGCCTTGAATGAAATAATGCAAAATTATGAAATTCAATCCTTTATCAGGATTTTATTTTACAATATCACCGATACCACAGAGCAGTTTTGAAATTCGCATGATAAATAAAGTCATACATTTACCAAAATATGACAAATCATGGCATTTATTTACTTATCACCTTAGTTCAGAGGAATTTAATTTTGATTAAATATTTATTTTCTACACGCAAAAGTTGAAGTCTTGTACAATCATTGTGTCTTCCCGATTCGCAGAAATGTTGCACAGAAATCTCACAATAAATGTGTGAAACGCATAACGCAACAGTTGTACTGCGAATACATTGACATAGAATGAAATCAGAATATGTGTCATATACCGACACTTTATTTCTCACGTCGAGTGTATTAGTGACTAGACTAGACACATCACCAGCGTTGCCAGGTATCCAGATTTAGCTGGATTATCCAGATTTTTGAACATGTATCCAGGTAGACAGCTTTGATGTCCAATTATCCAGATTTTTCATGGATGGTCCAGATTTTATCCAGGGTTTTTAAAGGTCATCACTTCAATTTTGGCGCGGAATTTTGCAATTTTGTCACCACAAATTTTGCGTACCCCAAGACTTTTATTCGAAAAATTAACCTTTCACCCCACGAAATGACTGCCAGATTTTTTCCAGATTTTTATTTTGCCTTTTCCAGATTTTTGAAAAAATGACCTGGCAACGCTGCACATCACATACAATTTGCGGGTTGCTCTTTCGCTTCTCTTTCGGTTCGGATTGCGACGCGCAAGGCGATATCTCGTTGCTTCACGAAATGAGCGAGACACCCGTGTTGTACATACTTGATTTGATACCAGTGTTGTTAGTCTCACTCATACTGTCGGTGCGTGCTTGCTGCTATTCAGAGGAATGCATGAAGAAGAAAAAGTATCTCGAAAGCGTGTGTGCAAAGATTTGAAAAGCGTAGCATATGTCTCGTCCTCAAGCAGGAAGGAGGAGGATGGTTTTGCTTCTCGCTCGCTTTGCAATGCTGCTTGATACCAGTTGAAACTGTTTAGGTGTAGAAGTTTAGAGCTGCCAAATACATTGGAGAAACGCTAGAGCATTAATTGCGTTATGCCCAACACGCTATCATTGTACTGGTTCCGAATTACATCAACAATTGCGCTAAAAACGCACAATTTTGTACTGGTTTCGCACCATCCAACTTTTGCGTGTACAAAATTACGGCGGCGCGCAGTAATTTTGATAAAATTTGATGCTGATTTTACCTTGAATATTTCACGGCATGTGTTTTTACATGCACGAAAACAATTTGAATGATTATAATATTTAATCATTATAGAGAGAGAACTCACATATTTCTGTTCTCACGACACTGTCGGAATTCAAAGTTGTCATTGAGAAAAGAACGCCAAGAAAAGATTTATTGCTTGACACTAAATTTGGAGAATATATCTTAGTTAAAATTTCGAGGTCATTCTATGGTGAACAAATTGGCCTGTTGAAAACATCTGGTCCTACGGTAGAGCGCATATGAAGTTTTGATGACTTCAATAAAGCTGGGCCAACTAGCCATGACACATGTTTATAGCGGTTGTTAGTGGGTTGTTATAACTGCGTGGTCGGCATTGAAGGTTTTATATTTTGGTTGTATCTAGCGCTAGAAAACTTAGATATAACCTATATTGTTACATGGGCTAACTGGTCTTTGTATAAGGATCATTTAGTCAACTCCCGGTCACCCTGCTCAATCGACATGCGTGCTCCCGCTGAATTTGATACGGCCGCACGTAATCTTGAACAAAGGATCACTGATGCCTACATGGCCAGCTGTCATTTAAAGGAAAGGTTTGTGTGTCAGTACGTGCCTTGGTGGAACGAAACACTCAATAACCTCCGCCGTGAGGCCAGGCATTTGTTCAACAGGACAAAAAGCACATCAAATTGGGATGAATACAGAGCGTTGCTCACTAAGTACTTGGTCAATTTGCATAAACGAACAACAGACACCGGAGCAGCAGCGTCCGAGGACTAGGCGTACAGTGCCGAACGCATCGATTCTGCTCTCTCGAAAGCTGTACACGGAGGCTTCAATCAATTGGGCATTGAGCTCCTTTGAACCAATGAAGTCTCCTGGACCAGATGGCATTCTACCCATCTTTTTACAAAAATAAGATGGTGTTATAATGCCTGAACTGATACATCTGTTGCAAGCTTCACCCTGGGTTATATCCCAGATGGCTGGCGGAAAGTCAAGGTGATCTTCATACCGATGGTAGGGAAAAAAGACAAAACATTAGCTAAAACCTTCAGGCCTATAAGCCCCACAACTACACTCCTGAAGTTGATGGAGAAAATTGCGGATAACCATAAAGGCAATAAGTTTCTCAAGAACTCACCACTACATAAAGATCAGCACGCTTGCCAACATGCTAAATCAACGAAAACTGTTCTTCATGGCATAGTTACTCTTATCGAAAAGTCGCTAAAGTATCGAGAGACAGCACTATGCGAATTTCTTGATATTGGAGGCGCTTTCGACAATACATCCTATGCTTCAACCAATACAGCTCTTCTAAATAGCAGAGTTGACAACACTACAATGAGCTGGATTCAGAATATGCTCTCGATCGGAGAAATCACAGCTACATTGGGAGATGCTTCGATCACTTCGATGAAACTTTGATAAAACCAGTTTTGTTACTTGCGCTGGATAGTAAGCTGAATTGGACGGCTCAAATCGACTCTTAAACTTTGGGCAACTCTGCCTCGAAAATGGCATTGATCACGTCACTACTTAACCATACGCATACGTACAGGATTCTTCTTGAAAACTCTTGACCAATTTTGGATCGTGGCACGTCAAAAAGTTGGGAATTTTTTTTTTTGACATCCGGGACCGCGAGGAACCTGGAACTTGGATCCTCTAATTCCGGATCTTCGGGACTATGTTTTGGTGATCCAAATTAGTGCAATTGTCAATCAAACCGAACAACATTATTGGTGTCAGAACTCATAAAATTACTCCAAGAGTTGAATTTTATTAATTTTCATTACATCTGATGAGTTGTCTCCGAAATGGCCATTCCGGAGCAGATTCCCAAACATGAACATGGTACTGAAGATCCGGATTTACCGAAACCATATGCGGACCAGCGGCTATTCATGTCCCGTATACTAAAAATAGAACAAAATTGGCTAAAAATTGGAAAAGTTAGAAGCATTTGAACTTTTGAGAAATCGGAAATTTTCGATGTTTTTTCGACGCCATTTTGTTTTAAGACAAAATACTGAAATCCTAAGAGTTTGTCCACAGATTAGCAATTTCTTGCCCATCTTGAAAAACTGAGCTCAAAACGGCAATTCTACGAAACCGGCTTTTGGCATGGTTTTAGTATATTTCACAAAGTAAAATAATATCGAGTATGTCTGAGTATTAATGGTAATGCGCTAATATCTAAAAGTGGTAGTCAAATTATATCCTATATTGAGTAAAAAAGTCTCAGAAATTGATTGGTAAAAAATTGGTAAAAACTCATAATGGCGCCATTATTGCCCCTTAAGTTGATATATGTTCAAACTGAGAGAAATTCGGTTTTGCATCAAAATACACAAAAAAAAATTATATCGAAACCAAGGCAGAAAAAAATTCAATTTTTGTTGCACTGTGTTATTATCGTCCAAAGGGCAATAAAAATAACTGAATCTGGATCCAAATGAATCAGCCAAAACAGGAGACTGGATAGTACCAGTTCGAGATAAAAGTGAACTTTACCGGTTATAAGACATCTAAAGCAATCTCAAAATAGGTTCGAACCGCAAAGATCAACAACCGACTTGTTTTGATGATTCCAACATAAACAAAACATTGGTTAGTGAGATAATTACGAATTCCGACACCCAATTTCCACCTCATTGCAGATAAGTATAGTAATCGCCCTCTCCCCCCCCCCCCCCCCCCTCACGGTCAGGGGTAAGGGTCGGGAAAAGTAGCGCTAGTAGACAAAAAACAACAAACAAACTTTTCCCCGCTGAGTAAGGTTCTATCGAGTGAACGAGCTGCGAAATGCTTTTATCAGCAGTGCAAAATTTTAGCGCCATTCAATTTTTTCCTGAACTGTTTCTACTGCTGAGATGGGAATTTTCAACATTGCAATATTTACTTTGTAAAAAGTGTTTTTGCCCCTCAGTCTTTTTGCGGCCAGCTTTATTTTTTTCCGTACACTCTTGCTGGAATCCGAGTAGGCGATGATGCCATTTGTGGTGTGTTGTGAACGAAGTAAGTCGCCATTTCTAAAACTCCGCAACCGCTTCGGTAAGTGCTTCTTCGCTCTGAATGGATACGGGTAGGTACATGAATCGGTACTCCGGGCGTGATTCAATGTGCCAGACGGTTGCATTATGTTTATATTAACGTTAGTTTCCATTTTTTATTCCGCAGTGGGTGATCGCGAAAATGATGTGTGTACAAACGGGGTGAGATCATCGCGCGGTTTTCCTTCCGTTCAAAACGCCCAACATCAACCTAACCTCTTGATGTTGGCTTCAAATAATGGCCAGCAGACGCCACTCCGGCTGATCCGTACCGATGTCGTTAAAAGCACATTCACACGTGATTCCGGCGAGAATTTTCCAAATTCCTGCCGAAATCTGAAAAGCATTTGGCAGCAGCGAGGAAAACAAAAACAAAGGCAGCGCAACCCCCGTCGTGACCTTTTCGCCGCCGCCCTTGGTGTGTGTATGTGCGAAACGAAGAATAGTACGTGCTCGAACGGGGTACATTAAGCCAGCAGTGGTTTGCACTTCTGTTTGGCTGCCCTTAACCGCTTTCAGCCCACTGCCGCTTCGGTGTTATGATCCTTTACCGATAGAGGATAATCGCGTCCAGAGCACTTTTTTTAGAAATATATTTAACAACGGTCGAAAGAATCCCGATTATACTTGGCGATATTGTGGCGTGTAGTGTTTTATTTGTTCAAATAACTTTTGTTTGACACGACACAAGCGTATCGTTGTTTTTGAATAAGCGCCAAAAAATCCTCGTATTGTGTCTAAATCAGAATTACATTTATTTCATCAAAAGTCAAATTTCAACAATACTGAAGTTATCATAATGAATCATAATGACTCTGAGTAAATGAAATTGAAAATAAAAATAATTTCGAAGATATAGACGACATCCATTAGGTACATCACGCAAATTGGTAGGTAATTGAATTTTACTCCTTCTCCCCCACTTGCCACATTTTGTCTCACATTCATTGGAAGCCCCTTTCATAACCAAGTAATTTTTTGCACCAACTCGAGCCCGTCAGACCATTGTTGCCAAATGGGTCCTAAAGTTTCACACGGTTTTCTGATTTTTATTTCAGCTGATATGAAAGAGTGCAATTTTCTCCTGGACGAAATCACCAAAGGGAGTGACATCGCACAAATCTTTGAGAAAGAATGCGGGGTTACGATGGCCGTAGAGGTAATTTGCCTCTGAAAAAATTTTTCCGGGACACAGGTTGCCACCGTAGAACTTCCATCATCGAAGGAAGCAAAACACTGAAAAAAATCAAGCTGAAGGTTGACTGGTCGCTCTGCCCACTGGGCATCCTCCAGCAGCCCGATGTTTGCTTCAGGTGCTTCGAGCGGGGTCATAAGTCGTGATCCTGTAAAGGGCATGACAGGTCTGGCTTATGTCGACCCTGCGGTGGTAGTTTCCCCGGCACGAAAATGCTCTTGGTGATGTACGAAACATGGAAAATACCTATCACCAAACTATTTTAGAAAGCTAGCGTGCATGTCAATCTATCATCTTACAAAATCCTACGGTGAGTATAAGGGTCTGACGGAAGTTATAGGGTAAGAGGTGTGCATTTTGTCAGAAGCAACACGAAAATGCCTTTGAGGCTGTATGAAACATGGAAAATACCTATCACCAAACTATTTTAGAAAGCTAGCGTGCATGTCAATCTATCATCTGACAAAATCCTACGGTGGGTATAAGGGTCTGATGGAAGTTATAGGGTAAAAGGTGTGCATTTTGTCAAAAGCAACACGAAAATGCTCTTGGTGATGTACGAAACATGGAAAATACCTATCACCAAACTATTTTAGAAAGCTAGCGTGCATGTCAATCTTTCTTCTGACAAAATCCCACGGTGGGTGTAAAGGTCTGACGGAAGTTATAGGGTAAAAGGTGTTCATTTTGTCAGAAGCAACACGAAAATGCTCTTGGTGATGTATGAAACATGGAAAATACCTATCACCAAACTATTTTAGAAAGCTAGCGTGCATGTCAATCTACCATCTGACAAAATTCTACGGTGGGTATAAAGGTCTGACGAAAGTAATAGGGTAAAAGGTGTGCATTTTGTCAGAAGCAACACGAAAATGCTCTTGGTGATGTACGAAACATGGAAAATACCTATCACCAAACTATTTTAGAAAGCTAGCGAGCATGTCAATCTTTCATCTGACAAAATCCCACGGTGGGTGTAAAGGTCTGACGGAAGTTATAGGGTAAAAGGTGTGCATTTTGTCAGAAGCAACACAAAAATGCTCTGGGTGATGTATGAAACATGGAAAATACCTATCACCAAACTATTTTAGAAAGCTAGCGTGCATGTTAATCTACCATCTGACAAAATTCTTCGGTGAGTATAAAGGTCTGATGGAAGTTATAGGGTAAAAGGTGTGCATTTTGTCAGAAGCAACACAAAAATGCTCTGGGTGATGTATGAAACATGGAAAATACCTATCACCAAACTATTTTAGAAAGCTAGCGTGCATGTCAATCTACCATCTGACAAAATTCTTCGGTGAGTATAAAGGTCTGACGGAAGTTATAGGGTAAAAGGTGTGCATTTTGTCAGAAGCAACACGAAAATGCTCTTGGTGATGTATGAAACATGGAAAATACCTATCACCAAACTATTTTAGAAAGCTAGCGTGCATGTCAATCTACCATCTGACAAAATTCTACGGTGGGTATAAAGGTCTGACGAAAGTAATAGGGTAAAAGGTGTGCATTTTGTCAGAAGCAACACGAAAATGCTCTTGGTGATGTACGAAACATGGAAAATACCTATCACCAAACTATTTTAGAAAGCTAGCGAGCATGTCAATCTTTCATCTGACAAAATCCCACGGTGGGTGTAAAGGACTGACGGAAGTTATAGGGTTAAAGGTGTGCATTTTGTCAGAAGCAACACAAAAATGCTCTGGGTGATGTATGAAACATGGAAAATACCTATCACCAAACTATTTTAGAAAGCTAGCGTGCATGTCAATCTACCATCTGACAAAATTCTTCGGTGAGTATAAAGGTCTGACGGAAGTTATAGGGTAAAAGGTGTGCATTTTGTCAGAAGCAACACAAAAATGCTCTGGGTGATGTATGAAACATGGAAAATACCTATCACCAAACTATTTTAGAAAGCTAGCGTGCATGTCAATCTACCATCTGACAAAATTCTACGGTGAGTATAAAGGTCTGACGGAAGTTATAGGGTAAAAGGTGTGCATTTTGTCAGAAGCAACACGAAAATGCCCTTGGTGATGTACGAAACTTGGAAAATACCTATCACCAAACTATTCTAGAAAGCAAGCGTGCATGTCAATCTATCATCTGACAAAATCCTACGGTGGGTATAATGGTCTGACGGAAGTTATAGGGTAAGAGGTGTGCATTTTGTCAGAAGCAACACGAAAATGCTCTTGGTGATGTACGTAACATGGAAATACCTATCACCAAACTATTTTAGAAAGCTAGCGTGTATGTTAATCTACCATCTGACAAAATCCTACGGTGGGTATAATGGTCTGACGGAAGTTATAGGGTAAAAGGTGTGCATTTTGTCAGAAGCAACACGAAAATGCCCTTGGTGATGTACGAAACAGTGAAAATACCTATCACCAAACTATTTTAGAAAGCTAGCGAGCATGTCAATCTACCATCTGACAAATCCTACGGTGGGTATAAAGGTCTGACGGAAGTTATAGGGTAAAAGGTGTGCATTTTGTCAGAAGCAACACGAAAATGCCCTTGGTGATGTACGAAACTTGGAAAATACCTATCACCAAACTATTCTAGAAAGCAAGCGTGCATGTCAATCTATCATCTGACAAAATCCTACGGTGGGTATAATGGTCTGACGGAAGTTATAGGGTAAGAGGTGTGCATTTTGTCAGAAGCAACACGAAAATGCTCTTGGTGATGTATGAAACATGGAAAATACCTGTCACCAAACTATTTTAGAAAGCTAGCGTGCATGTCAATCTATCATCTGACAAAATCCTACGGTGGGATGGTCTGACGGAAGTTATAGGGTAAAAGGTGTGCATTTTGTCAGAAGCAACACGAAAATGCTCTTGGTGATGTACGAAACAGGGAAAATACCTATCACCAAACTATTTTAGAAAGCTAGCGTGCATGTCAATCTATCATCTGACAAAATCCTACGGTGGGTATGAGAGTCTGACGGAAGTTATAGGGTAAAAGGTGTGCATTTTGTCAGAAGCAACACGAAAATGCTCTTGGTGATGTACGAAACATGGAAAATACCTATCACCAAACTATTTTAGAAAGCTAGCGTGCATGTCAATCTACCATCTGACAAAATTCTTCGGTGAGTATAAAGGTCTGACGGAAGTTATAGGGTAAAAGGTGTGCATTTTGTCAGAAGCAACACAAAAATGCTCTGGGTGATGTATGAAACATGGAAAATACCTATCACCAAACTATTTTAGAAAGCTAGCGTGCATGTCAATCTATCATCTGACAAAATCCTACGGTGGGTATAAGGGTCTGACGGAAGTTATAGGGTAAAAGGTGTGCATTTTGTCAGAAGCAACACAAAAATGCTCTGGGTGATGTATGAAACATGAAAATACCTATCACCAAACTATTTTAGAAAGCTAGCGTGCATGTCAATCTACCATCTGACAAAATTCTTCGGTGAGTATAAAGGTCTGACGGAAGTTATAGGGTAAAAGGTGTGCATTTTGTCAGAAGCAACACGAAAATGCTCTTGGTGATGTACGAAACAGGGAAAATACCTATCACCAAACTATTTTAGAAAGCTAGCGTGCATGTTAATCTATCATCTGACAAAATCCTACGGTGGGTATAAGGGTCTAACGGAAGTTATAGGGTAAAAGGTGTGCATTTTGTCAGAAGCAACACGAAAATGCTCTTGGTGATGTACTGAACATGGAAAATACCTATCACCAAACTATTTTAGAAAGCTAGCGTGCATGTCAATCTATCATCTGACAAAATCCTACGGTGGGTATAAAAGTCTGACGGAAGTTATAGGGCAAGAGGTGTGCATTTTGTCAGAAGCAACACAAAAATGCTCTGGGTGATGTATGAAACATGGAAAATACCCATCACCAAACTATTTTAGAAAGCTAGCGTGCATGTCAATCTACCATCTGACAAAATTCTACGGTGAGTATAAAGGTCTGACGGAAGTTATAGGGTAAAAGGTGTGCATTTTGACAGAAGCAATACGAAAATGCTCTTGGTGATGTACGAAACAGGGAAAATACCTATCACCAAACTATTTTAGAAAGCTAGCGTGCATGTCAATCTTCCATCTGACAAAATCCTACGGTGGATATAAGGGTCTGACGAAAGTTATAGAGTAAAAGGTGTGCATTTTGTCAGAGGCAACACGAAAATGCTCTTGGTGATGTACGAAACATGGAAATACCTATCACCAAACTATTTTAGAAAGCTAGTGTGCATGTTAATCTACCATCTGACAAAATCCTACGGTGGGTATAATGGTCTGACGGAAGTTATAGGGTAAAAGGTGTGCATTTTGTCAGAAGCAACACGAAAATGCCCTTGGTGATGTACGAAACAGGGAAAATACCTATCACCAAACTATTTTAGAAAGCTAGCGAGCATGTCAATCTACCATCTGACAAATCCTACGGTGGGTATAAAGGTCTGACGGAAGTTATAGGGTAAAAGGTGTGCATTTTGTCAGAAGCAACACGAAAATGCTCTTGGTGATGTACGAAACATGGAAAATACCTATCACCAAACTATTCTAGAAAGCTACTGTGGGTAAAAGGTGTGCATTATGTCAGAAACAACACATAAAAGCCCTTGGTGATGCATGAAACGTTGAAAATACCTGTTACCAAACTATTTTAGAACGCTGGCGTGCATGACCATCTACCATCTGACGAAATCCTTCGGCGGGTATAAAGGGCTGACGGAAGCGAATACTCTTGGTGATGTGAACAACATAAAACTATCTATGATTTTAATAATATCAATCATGACAATAATCAAAAGCTCGAAAATCATCAACTTCGAAACTGATCACGCTCCGAGAGGATCAAGCGCAGCAGGCGTGAGAAGTGGTGATAATTAGATTACTAGAAACTATAAATCAACACGGAAGCACGGGATCGCCATCCTTATTGCGCGCGCTACCGCTGAGTGGCGGCCAACTGCGACGGGGACCATATGATGGGAAGATTGACGTCCGTTTGTCACGCAACATGTGCCGCGGTTGGTGAGATCGAGCGCACCGAAATCCGGGCCGACGGCTGTTAGCGTTTATATCATTTTGTCAACTCCAGCTTCTGCGGCGTTTATTTTATCGATGGAATATTAATTTTGAATATAAATTTTTTGCACGGCACTCAGATTAGAAATCAGAAAGGAACGTACTGCCGGGCGCTGTGTTGGCCTAAGCGCACCTCGAGCGTTCGTTCGTTCGGACGGTGGAAGAACGTGCTGTGGCCGCGCGGCAATGAATTATTTAACATCTGAACTAACAAGCCAGCCAGTCAATCGTGGCACACGGAGAGAGAGAGAGATAGAGAGGACGAAACTAGTGGAATAACATTTAGAGAGGAAACGTCATCTTCGATTATTGGATCCAATCGAAAAAAGGGGACTGGCAGAAGTTAGGGCACAAAACTGACGGCGCGACGGCGGGCGCCGGCTGACAAAGGTTGAAGGCGTGAGATTGATTCATGTAGAGCAGAATCGACCTCTGCTCACGAAATTCATTTGATTGCTCGATTAATTGGCAGCGCACTGATGGTGACAGTGAAAAGACGCTGCACGGGTCATTGGGAGTGGAGGAATTTCACGCCAATTCCCCAGCCGTCCTCGTGCAATTGACGAGAAATGTCCCTGATTTCGAGCAGAGCGCGTGAAATCCCTCCGCGTAGCCACTGGACGGACACACGATCGATAGCAGGGAGGCAGGGCATGTCGATCGCATCGTCAGCTCCGCCATCAGTCGTGCTGACAAATGGCTGAAAAATGACAACAAATCACGAATAGGCCACGGTGGTGTGATCTTATAGAAGGGCTACCTTCCAGCCGGTAGCGTAACCAAGGCGACCAGCAAGCAGCGAAACCCGTATGATCGACTCCTTCGCTTCGCAACCGCACCGTCGTCCGGGTCTTGTTGTGACAACGAACAAGCGCCAACAACGGTGACACTTTGCCTGGTCCTGGCTCAGGTCCGGAAAGTGGTTTTCGCGAGGAATGGAATGCGATGTTGATTGCATTTTTTTGTATTGTTATTGTCATTGAAAACTATGCGCACACCTTGGCAGGTAAGTCAACTTGCAGGCAGGCAGGCAAGGCGAGAAAATTGAATAATATTAGCACGCCGTTTAGATAAACATTCCCACTTTGCTGAATAAACAAATCGGAAGAGATAATTATTCAAATTAAGATTGACGGCGCAGCCAAACGCAAATCACCAGACACCTTTTATTGAGCAAAATATTTCCACTTTCGATGGGTCATATTACGATTAGGTGGAAACGCGTGGTGTCTGTCAGACGGCGGAAATCCACCGAGCGTCTACACCGAGGACAGACAAGACGCGTGTCAGGAGATCAAAGCAAAAAACATTCCCGAAATTCGTCGAAAATAAAAACTTTTACTGCCGAGTCACATCATTCGATTGAAGAGAAGAAAAAAAATACAACCAAAAAAGTGATTCCAACCAGTATCAGTCCGATATTTCCAGAACCGAACCGGTGACGGTGATGTTTTCTTTCCGCACGGGAGCACTTTCATCGGAACGCTCAATCCGCAGTTACACTCTATCGCTAGGAGAACAACAGAATTATTCACTGCTGATTGTGCAAGACGACGACGATGACACATGACGTAAGTGATGCGTTCCACTGGACAGCGACGGTGGCGCCCCGGCAGCGTTTTAACGCTTCGATCGATCGATCGACGCTGCTTGTTTGCCACGCTCCAGTGACCAAGCGAATCCAACCTGGCCGAACCAGGCCTGACGGGAAGCGACCGGAATCGGTCGGATGGGAACACCGACTACTCAGTACAGTTCAGTTGTGATTGTGTCTTTGTACTCAACGTGACGCGAAGGACGTTTTTGTTTCAAGTGAGTAAAAAGATGTGAAGTGTCGCTTGGAAGGGCTGGATGAAGATGGAGGGCTTCCATCAGTAATTAGTGCCAATTTAATAATGAAATCGAGACTTTACAGCCTAATTTACGCTGATTTTGACCTATGCGAAAATATACTGACGTTAGAGTAAAGTGGGGCAAAAGCTCGCAGAAAATAATCTAATGGCTTTCCTTTCTGGAGGTATGCATGAGATTGCCGTTGCGGGCTTCAAGCTTAAGTCTGAGTTGTAGGTTTTTGCATTTTGACGGTTACTTCTACCGGACTCGTGATGTTTTATTATCCAAAAGTTCCAAACAATTAAATGACAGCTAAAATGATCAGCTGACTCGATGAGCTGCCAAACCGGTACAGTGTTGCTAGCTTAAATGTTCTTGTATTCTGTCTAAAAATGAAATCGGATGCATTGATGGTAGCACAAGTTTGAAAATCCGGCGTCATTCCTAAACTTCTGTTCAAGAAATCTGCATTGGATGTGATTCGGTACGCTATTGATATTCATTGTCATTTGAATGATGTTCTCTAAATTACGACAATCTTTTTTGTTCTGTTATTTTCTGGGCAGCGCCAACCAGCCAAAAGTGATCACTGGGAGCCAATAATCAATCCTCTATCGAATTTTTAATTTTTTATTAAAATGTATAGAAAATTCCCCAGTTCCGGATCTCAATTCTTCTAACAGGGAACATTGCTGAAGACAACATTCGGACTTACAAATACTAAAGGTTATCAAATTTTCTAAATACATGTTAGATTTTGGCAACATGTCTAAATTTAAATTTTTTATGATGCCTACCGAATTAAAGAGAAATAGCAGCTAAACTAAGAGAGTTAGGTGCTTGGTGTCAAAGAAAAACTTGTAGAGTAGATTTCAATGTTTAAATTAGTTAACAACAAAACCATGTGAACTTCAGTTCACAAAAACATTCGATTTTACATTTGTTCCTTCTAAGTGCTTCTTTTTTGTCTAGTCTAGTACGTTTTTGAGACTCTATTGATTACGAAATTTTCTCAGCTTTCCAGAGTAACCAACAGAATTGAGCTAGCTTTCATTCTTCTTGTGCTAGATCTCGTTAAAGGCAAACATAACCGAAAACTGAACAAGTGAATAACTCTGCAGTTGTCTAATTTTGACCATATGCGAAGAAGGATTTTTTTCATCAAATAGGGTCCTCTATCACCCTTTAAAAGATTTTAAGTGAGCTACGGAACACCATGTATATGGTCGTATTTATATTTGTTTGAAATTATGTATATTTGAGAGATATGCGGTTGTTGTTGTAAACTTAATGGCGCAGCAACACGGGCCGGGAATCAGCTAGTGTTTTTCCTAAGTATGGCCTTATTTTTTTCTTCAATTCATACAACAAACATTTGGGGCTGTTTTTCCAAGTTTTATCAATCAATAAATGCAAGGTTGTTTAAAAAAAATCCAAACAAAAGTTAATTTTGAGTAGACACTGAAACTGCAACATGTTCTTGAAGGTTGCTCCCGAAAGGTTATTGGCTTTGTCATTCAGAGGGACAATAGCCTTGAGCAATACCGCTTTCTGTAAGGGGTTAATTTCCTGTAGATGATCTACTCACTTCAAATGATCTTTCAAGTTGAAATTGTCAGAAATAAAAAGAAATAGTTTCTAGTTGCTTAGCTAAAAACAGCGTTTACCTCTTTTCATCTTGCTCAGATCTTTATGAAAATTTGTAGAAATGTTCTCGAGATGTTGTACTTTAAGTTAATGCAATAAATTTTTTTCGATTTTTTGAAAACTAAAAACCCCTTAAGACTACGTGCGTGAAACTTTGTTCGATTGTTTGCGTCTTCGGCGCTTGCCTAAAGTAGCAATCTGTTTATTTAGTAGAAGCGGAGATTTTTACGCTCAAAAACGTGGAGTGACAAAAAAACCTAACCTGTATGGCCACAATTCCAATTCACCTTAGTACTGCACATGTTGATTTAACAGGTAGCCCGCAAAGTTACACGTCGCCTCTGAATTAAACATTTTGGTTCTCTGAGACAAAACATTGAGCCAAGACGATTTCATAAAAAAAAAACGGCATTGAGTATGCCACCGATATGCCTTTCACTTTCGCCAAGAACTCCCACTTTACTCGCATATTATACACAGCAAATTTATGCACCGTTTTGCTACTATAGATGGAACTTTTTCCTTTTCAAAAGTGTTCCCATTTTGAGTTTTTCTGTTACCAATAATTTCCGTTTCACTGACTCGTCCAGGTATGCTAGAAGTGTCGGGAAGAGAAAATTCTCTTTCTACTCGTAGCGATGCGTGGTATTTTTTTTTTGCCCTGTCATCTCAGACTGTTCATGCTGGCAGCCCGAAAATTTTTTCTTCTCGTGAACAACCACCGTTTGCTACGATACAAACGCAAGATAATAACGCAGTGCTGCTAACGCAACAACGCAATCACAGAAGCACGTGGGCGGTAAAAAATGGACATTAAACTTTTTCGGAAGACGCGAAATCTCGCGAAAGAAGAATAAATGAAATTTGGGAAAAGGTACTTTTTTCATTCACGCTTCCATTACCTAAACTACCTTCGAATGCTCGGAATAAATATGCATTTTGAAATGGCTGATAACTTTGTAGAAGGTTTGAAAGTTCGGACAAAAAATCACAAGAAGGTTGTATGCAAAGCCACGACCGCAAGGTTGAAGTAGAATACTTCTACAAGAAAGATAACCTGGCTGCTTGCGTGTCAGTCATTTTTTCTAGTAAATAAATGTTGACCGTTCATTGGCAGTATTGTAATT
Organism: Wyeomyia smithii; assembly: GCF_029784165.1. NCBI lineage: Eukaryota > Metazoa > Arthropoda > Insecta > Diptera > Culicidae > Wyeomyia > Wyeomyia smithii. The sequence goes on from NC_073694.1 coordinate 10,158,337, forward strand.
TCTTTTTGTCTGATATATTGAGGCTGAGGCTGTCACTATACTGCTGTTGGTACCAAAAGCTATTAACTCTTCAAATAAGTGTGTTATTTGTTCTCAAAAGAACAATTGTTCAATTCAAAATCGGATTTACGCAATCGCATCTCTGTAATATTACCGACAATAATATTCTTCTGAACAAACTGATACAACTTTCCCATTAGGCCTCTGCCATAATAGACGCGAAAAGCGACGCGAACCGATTCGCTCAGCTGTAGGTTAATGTACAGCCATCAGTAGAGCTGTACATTAACCTGCGGCCGAGCGAATCGGTTCGCGCCGCTTTTCGCGTCTACTATGGCAGAGGCCTTAGAGAAAGTTGCTGGCTGATGTATTCACTTCATGCAAGCCTGCTGCTGATGCTTCCCGCTACCACACTGAAACAGCATTTTAGTGAAGGGAGTGTCGTTGCATCAGCTGACCCTGCTACTATCGATGCTGATATACCCGCTGCAACAGCTACGCTATGCATAGCCATGCCACAGTTGTGGCCGCTATACGCTGGCCCAACTGCTGAGCACCTGCAACGCTATCCGTAGCCATGCCACAGTTGTGGCCGCAGTTGGTATTCGCTGTACCTGCATCTGCTGGCCCTGCTGCTATCGATGGTGAGATCCGCTGAAACTGCTACGCTTATTCGCAGCCTTGCCACAGTTGTGGCCGCTATCCGCTATCGATGGTGCCCACTGCTCGCTCCCGCTGCTGCTAAGGGAGGACTGCTGTCGTCGCTGTTCAGAACTATTATGAGCGGCTTCGACTAAAACAGGCTCTTATATAGAGATGAAAATAGGAATGAATTATTTTACGTACGTGGTGGAATGATATAACTTGAAAAATATGTGTGACTTCATTCTGGTTCAGAGCGATCATTTGATAAGCTCCACCTCTTTTTTCAGTTTCTAAAGTTTTTCCTCAGTTTCGTAGCTCGAATGCACAAAAATGATTTCTTGTGAACATTCTGTCGAGCCGGACCGATAGCACTCTCATTGAAGCAACAAAATAACATGTTTTGTGTCGTGTTGTGCAGCTTGGATGAAGAAAATATTCCCGTCCCCATGTCGCATGTAAGCAGATTATTGCGATCAGTAGACAGTAGATAGTGTATCCAGCGAATAAACACCGATGGGGCTCTCACACACGCAACGGTTTTAACCCGTATCTTATTGCGGTTTGTAACATCAAGCGATTTCGTTTGCTCGCTGTTGCGTGTTGCATCATGTTGCAACTTGGCAGCTGGGAGACGACGAAAATCTGTTTATGCTGATTGATTGAATCGACTTCATATTAGCTATGCATAGTCGAATTAACTGCTTTTGTGAATGCGTACTAACAGGGCAGTCTATTATTCAATGTCGGTTATGCTGATCGCAGCCTTTGCGCTGCCCCTACAGTGGGGAGTTTACTAAATAAAGTGAAAATTAGATAACTACAACAGAATTTGGTTGCATCCCGCACAGAATGTCTGCTTGTGTTGATGCCAGAAAATTATTAACCTTCAATTATTTTTTTATTTGCCTTGAAAAAAGCATGTTGCGGTTCAAAATCGGTTGCTAATTACAACCTTTGAGCTGCCCTAACATTGGCGGAATTAAGATACACGGACAACATGCACTGTGGAAGCTATTTCACATTCAGTAAATTAGACGGGTGCGACAAATTTAAATTGCTAGGATGCAACACAGAATACTTGCTTGCGTTGACAAAAATTATTAACTTTCAATGACTTGTTTATTTGCCTTCAAAAAGGCATTTTGATTTCCAAAATTGGATTTCCTGATGGCAATCTTCATGCTGCCCCAACACGGGGGGAATAATGGCTGTCTGGCGACACACGCTGAGAAAAACCGCGCTGCTCCTGAGACGTGGTGACCAACCACAGAGCTAGTGCTACTGCTAAGGAAGGACGACTGCTGTTGTCGCTTTCTAGAACTATTATGAGCTGCTAGAATTTTTTTTTTTTGAAGTAGAATACTTCTCTCAGGAAGTTCGGCTACATAGGGATGTATTCGATGGATTTCCTTCGTTCTTGCAGCAATAGATTGGAAAATCTTCTAAGATACTTCCCGAAATAAGAAAATTGTAATTTTTTTATTCACACTATTTGTACTATTGAAAATAGTCAAGCCTTGTCAAAACGAAAAATTCGACCTCTGATTGGTCGTTATATGCTTGCTTCCCAAGCACGGTCGACAGGATCATATACCTTGCGATTGAAAACATGCTATTTGGCCTATATAAGAGCCTGTTTCAGCCAGAGCCGCTCATAATAGTTCTAGACAGCGACAACAGCAGTCGTTCTTCCTTAGCAGTAGCACTAGCTCAGTGGTTGGTCACCTCGTCTCAGGAGCAGCGCGGTTTTTCTCAGCGTGTGTCGCCAGACAGCCATTATTCCCCCCGTGTTGGGGCAGCATGAAGATTGCCATCAGGAAATCCAATTTTGGAAATCAAAATGCCTTTTTGAAGGCAAATAAACAAGTCATTGAAAGTTAATAATTTTTGTCAACGCAAGCTAGCATTCTGTGTTGGATCCTAGCAATTTAAATCTGTCGCACCCTTCTAATTTACTGAATGTGAAATAGCTTCCACAGTTCATGTTGTCCGTGTATCTTAATTCCCCCACTGTTAGGGCAGGTCAAAGGTTGTGATCAGCAACCGATTTTGAACCGCAAAATGCCTTTTTCAAGGCAAATAAACAAGTAATTGAAAGTTTATAATTTTCTGGTATCAACACAAGCAGACATTCTGTGCGGAATGCAATTAAATTCTGTTGTAGTTGTATAATTTTTACTTTATTTAGTACCCCCCACTGTAGGGGCAGCGCAAAGGCTGCGTAACCGACTTCGAATAAAAAACTACCCTGTTGGAACGCATTCACAAAGACAGTTAGTTCGACTATGCAGAGCTAATATGAAGTCGATTCAATCAATCAGCATTAACCGAATTTCGTAGTCTCCCAGCTGCCAAGTTGCAACATGATGCAATACGCAACAGCGAGCAAACGAAATCGCTTGATGTTACAAGCCGCAATACGGTTAGGGGTAAAATCGTTGCGTGTGTGAGAGCACCATCGGTGTTTATTCGATAGATACAAAAATCAAATGCGAATTTTGGAATAATTCGTCTAAAGAACATTAGGAAATGGTAAAACTGAACAGAAAGGCGTGGCCTATTTCGTAGCGCCCTTCAGCTATGAAAGAGTGTTTCTGAGAAAACTAACAGACAATAGCAGCGTAGACAATGTGAAAACACCTTTCTATTGTGTTGGCTGTGCGCATTGAGCCTCTGCCAGGCTAAACGCGAAAAGCGGCGCAAACCGATTCGCCCGGCCGTATGTTAATGTACAGTACTAATGTATGTTAGTAGAGCTGTATATTAACCTACGGCCGGGTGAATCGGTTCGCGCGGGTTTTCACGTTTAGTCTGGCAGATGCCTTAGTCCTCGCTGTCGAGGTAGCACAGAGATGTAAGATAAACACTACAGCCTATGATAAATTAAACAATTGTCCTTATAAGGACAACAAATGAATTAAGGAAGATTTAATTTTTCTTGTTTTGCGCTATAATCGATAGGTAATTTTCACCCCTTGCATGCACACTCTGACTGTTGGCTCCGCATAGTGTTTGTTCCATTCCTGTTCAGTAATGTAGGTATCAGCATATTACAATTCGATAGCACTTCAACTTCTCATTCGCACAAATTTTCAAAAATATTCAATAAACTTCATTCAAAACGTCAAATACTATAGATACCATACAAGACTGTCAATGAACGGTTAACGTTTATCCACTAAAAAATTAATCCAATTCAAAACAGGTTTTTGTCTGAGTACAATAATTTGCACAAAAAGACATTAAAAATTTTACCGCATTATCAGACGCGTTTCTCCAGTCGTGCCTCGTGAACGTGAAGGTTCCCTATCACAAACATAGATTTCGTGCTCCAGCCCGTTACAACACGTAGAGATTATCTTTTGAAGTAGAATACTCCTCTCAGGAAGTTCGGCTACATAGGGATGTGAAATGAAAATTTGAAACTGAAAAAAGTGAAAAATATGTCCAATTTCAAATGCTAATAAATCGGTTAGTATTCGATGGATTTCCTTCGTTTTTGCAGCAATAGATTGGAAAATCTGCTCTGACTCTTCCCAAATGAAGATAATTGTAATTTTATTAATCAAACTATTGTACTATTGAAATCAGTCAAGCCTTGTCAAAACGAAAAATTCGACCTCTGATTGGTCGTAATATGATTGCTTCCCAAGCACGGTCGACAGAATCATATACCTTGCAACAGTAAATGCTTTCAATGAAAAGTTGACTCATTTTGACAACACGTGAGCCGTCTAGTTTTGAGTGTTAAATCAGCTTTTAACTGTTTATTTTATCACAAGGAATACTTTATTCGCACTGTCAGTGATAACGCCAAGATGCGATCGGTATATTATCCGATATTGAATTGAATAACAAATTGTCCTTTTCAGAATGAAATAAAAACGTGATGATTTAAGTGTTAATATTTTCTCTTGAGTTAATTTACATTTTAAAATTTGTGAAAGTTATAAATTTTACTTTATCTCCGTGTCTCAGAACGTTCTGAATTATCTTTTCCTTCAGTCATGAGCACGATATCAAAAAAATTTTCATTATCTGCATAAAAATTGTCAAGCCCCAATCATGACAAGCAACTTACTATATTATTGAAAATGGTCGATCCTTATTGAAGCGCAAAATTCGATTTATCTGATTAGTCAACGTTTATTTACTAGAAAAAATGACTGACACGCAAGCAGCCGGGTTATCTTACCCGTAAAAGTATTCTACTTCAACCTTGCGGTCGTGGCTTTGCACACAGCCCTCCTGTGATTTTTTTTTTGACTAAATGTTCAATGTATTTCTGATTTGTTAATTGGTAATTTACAATAATTTTACAATGCAAGTGTTTTGCTTCAATGCATTTCAACTTTGATTTTTCTTAATTTTTGTTTTTGTTGCTCATTTTGCATATTTTAATTATAGTATTAATTGTTTTTGATGTTTGAACATCAGGATTCAATTATTCAAAAATATTCTACCTACTTAACCTACTTATTCTACTATTTACAATCTTAACCTAAAGTTCGCGGATAATGGCGTGTTCGGAGATGGAGCACCTCCCTCCATATTTCGTGCAGTACCGGTCGAATTGCACTGCCAAGGTTTCCAGGTTCGCGAGCTCGTGTACCTCGCTTGTTCTTGTCCAGGGGGGAAGGTTTAAGATCATTTTTAAGATTTTGTTTTGGACGCGCTGGAGGCTCAGCCTGTGTGTCCGGGCACAGTCCTTCCAAACTGGTACGGCGTATTCCAACGTGGGGTAAATGATCTGTCTGTAGACAGCCATCTTATTCTTCAGACACAATTTCGAATTCCTGCAAATCAGGGGGTACAATGCCCTGATGAGGATGCAGCATTTGGTCACTGTCTTATCGACATGAGCCCGAAAAATTAGATGACTGTCCAGAGACAGACCAAGATAGACCACCACGTTGGACCACTCTATAAGGGAGCCACCGAACCGTATCCTGCAATCGTCAGTAGGAACAAGCCTAGACGATCTCGAATGTGGGAACAAAATGACCTGAGTCTTGGCCACATTGATCACAATTTTCCAGCTGGTATAGTACTCATTCAGAGCATTCAGGCCTCCTTGCAGTTTGCGTGTCAAAGCGCGGATGATGCGACCTTTGTACATGATCGCGGTATCATCCGCAAATTGTGACAACACTCCACCTCCCGGGAGAGGTGGGATGTCCGAGGTGTAAATGTTATACAGGAGTGGTCCCAAGATACTACCTTGGGGCACTCCTGCATCGATGTTTAGTTGCTCTGAGCACACATTGTGCAAGGAAACCCGAAAGACTCTGTCCGAGAGATAGCTTTTGATGATTTTGATCAAGTATAATGGAAAATTGTGTCGATGCAGCTTGTACACCAGGCCATCATGCCACACATTGTCAAAAGCCTTTTCAATGTCCAAGAGCGCCATTGCTGTCGTCTTGGACACCGACTTGTTCCGCTGAATGATGTTCGTAACTCGATTGAGCTGATGGATGGTGGACCTGCCCTTGCGGAAACCAAACTGTTCCTCAGGGAGGACACCATTCTCATCGGTGAATGAAAGCAGACGGCTCTGGATCGACTTTTCAAACAGCTTGGAGAGGGCAGAGAGTAGGCTGATTGGACGATAGCTCTTAGGAATAGAAGGATCTTTCCCCGGCTTCAGTACTGGGATGACTTTAGCTAACTTCCACATTGAAGGGAAGTAGCCAAGCTCCCAGCACCGGTTGAAAACACGTGCTACAAAAGCAAATGAGCCGTGACTCAGGTGCTTGAGCTCGATGTTAAATGTGTTATCAAAGCCGGGGGCCTTCATATTCATAGATCTCCTCGCTAGACCGATGAGCTCATCCGCCGTCACTCGTACTTCCTCTGGGACCAAACTGCTCGAATTGTCGACCATAGAAACTCCCTCAGAAACAGCCAGTTCGAAAGGGCTGACGATGTTTCGCCCCAAATTGTGTGACGACACGAACTGCTGCCCCAGCGCGTTCGCCTTTTCAACAGGTGTTATGAGTAGTTCACCTTCCCCGGACGGAACAAGCGGAGGAATGGGTTTTGGTCTCTTTTTTCAAAATTTTGGTTAAGGACCAAAAAGGTTTTGAGTCTGGTGGAATCTGGTGGAGCTTTTGGCCAAACTCGTGGTTCTGCAGATCTTGAATGCGTTCCTGGATAACCTTGGTCAGTCGGTTGCTCATGGTCTTCTTGGATCGGTCACCAGTTCGTTGGTACTGGCGCCGATAGATGTTGCGCAACCTTATGATGTGTTTAGTGGTGCTGTCAATATGGAAGGCGGTACTCACCTGAGTATGCTGTACTGGGACCGCCGAGTCACGTGCGACGACAATCGCACGCTGGAGTGTGTCCAACGCCTGGTCGATCTCCGCTGGAGTGTTCAACGGGTGGTCGGTGTTGGTGTTCTCGTCGACGATACGCTGAAACCGGACCCAGTCGGCGCGATGGTAATCTCGCCTGGGTTGATTGGCCACCGTCTCAGTAGTGGCACCTAAGGTCAGCACCACCGGATAGTGATCCGACAAAAGCTCCTCGAACACCACTGGACCCTCGAAGATTGCCATGTTGGACAGGAATATGTCCAGGACAGAGTGAACCCCGGACCGGGAGATTCTGGAAGGGCACTCCGGTGCCAAGATGTTGTAGTGCCCGGTCTCAAGGTCTTCCGCCAGGATGATGCCATTCCTGTTTTGCCTTCGGTTGCCCCACACCTCGTGCCGAGCGTTCAGGTCTCCAGCAATGATGTCTTCGCCCGCCGCCGAGTCAGCTTGGCCAGATCGTTTCGTAATTTCGCAGCGGTACCGTCTCGGGTGGTGGTTTGCTTGGGATAGTACGCTGCGATGATGATGATTGGGCCGAGCGAGGTTTCGACTTCAACCCCGATGGCTTCGATAGTCTTAAGCTGGAAACTCGGCAGCAGGCGACGCTTGATGTTGTTCCTCACAGCGATGGCAACTCCTCCGCCCCCAGCATTTATCCTGTCTAGTCGTACCAGCTGGAAGCCCGGAAGGAAGATGTCAACTTCCGGCTTCAGATGAGTCTCCGTAATGACGGCAATATCGACCTCCTTCTCGCCAAGGAAATCGAGAAGCTCAACGTGTTTGTTCTTTAGAGAACAAGCATTCCAATTCGCAATGACGAAGGGCTTATGGTCCATTGTTGGAGATTAGGGCGACGATTGCAGCAAGCTGCTGGCTGCGGGTTTTATATTTACGCTGGATTTCGAATGCAGCGGAGATGATTTTGACTAGTTCCTCTGTTTGTTGGTATTCATTCCTCAGTCAAAGTTCACATTCGTTTATATATTATCAAAGTTGAAATTCATTATCATCATCACAGAAACGAGAACGAATATCAGTGCCAGTAACTTGTACTGAATATTTGTATTACGTTGAGCTCAGATGCAATATTCAATATTAAATTCTTGGGATTCGACAAGCAACTGACTGACCTAGACCAGTTCATACGTAATCACAGCAGCCATCATAGTATATAATTCATATAATTTATTCAAGTTATAACGTTTAATACGTTTATTCTAATAAATGATATTTCTCATAAATAAGTTCAATCATAATCACAAACTTATTATTTGAATTCATGAACAATTGATCAGCCAAAGCGACCTGTCTATTGGTGATGATTCTTGGTTTCTTCTGAGTAATTTCATCATCTTTGAATAAACCATGCTCAAACGCTTCAAAAGAATGACTAGTGCGGAAATGCCGGATGATATTCCCGATGTCCAAAACGACTTAGGAATGTTTGCATTCGCTCCCAACATCAATTTGACATCGCCCACGTGCAATCAGCGGTAAAGCGGTAAAGTGACGCTTCCCTAAAAGAAGGTTTTTAATGTTGAAGCACTTTTTACAACGTTGAAAACACATGGACGATAACCATACCTGCACAAAGCTTTCTAGTTTTGATAATATCGTTATCACGAGAAGAGCTTCCAGTTGGTATTGATATCCATTTCAGATTATTTTCGAAATAAAAAAAATGTAACTGCACTTCAAAAAATATCAGTACTTCAAATCGAAATTGATTTTTTTGCCTTTGAGCATCATTTTCACGGTTGCTATTTTTGAATTGATAGATGAACCGATCCGAATATCTTCTGTTTCGTTCTAGTTGGGTATTAAATTCATCTTGAGACGTCAAGTAACGATGAACACTTTTGTTTACATCGCATATCGGATAGTGAAACCGATTGTCATGGTAATATGTATCACCTACACGACGAAAAAGCTGAGTTTCAAAGTTGTGAAACTCATTGGATAATTTTAACCACTGGCTCCAACACGGGGACCACATGTCTGGTCCGGATCGGTGGAAACTGATCTTGTGTATGAGCCGGGGGAGGCTTTCGATGACGTCCGTTCTGATTGGCTGTTGACGCTGCCTTACGAATGCGAATAAATTCCGCACGCTTCGGGCAGCTCCGGCTGGTGACACGATGGTTTTGGTCACAGTTCGCGCATTTCGGCTCGGAGTCATCAGGTTGAAGGCAGGTCGAAGAGCGATGCGCCCCAGCGCACTTGTCACAACGCGGAATCATTTTGCAGTTTCGTGTACCATGGCCGAACCACAAACAGATGGTACACTGGGTTACGTCACGGTGTTGAGGACGATACGGTTCCCACTGGATGATGGTGTGGAACAGATGTTTGGTGTTACGCAGTGCACCAAGAGTCGTGCTTCTCTTAGTGAAGTGTACTAAGAACAGCTCGTCTCGGTAGGGGTCGTCCTTGACGGTTTGGGATCGACGATTCATCTCGAAAACCGCTTCCACTTTAAAGCCAACCTGCTCAAGCTCGGCTTTCACTGTCGATGCAGCCAAAGCTGGCAAACCTCTTCAGTGGCTTCGTTGCTGGGTTGTCGTGCGTGTAGTAGGGCACCTGGTGCGTGGCTAGTAGATCGCTCACTTTGTTGTACTCCTCCATGTTGGAGCACAGGATTTTGGTGCCTTTGCTACATTTTTTGTAGAGAGGCTCCAACGATAAGTAGCTTTAACATGTCCCGGAGGGGGGTAAATAGCGGGGGGACTCGCTCTTTTTTAGCGATGGGCTCGTTGTTACCATTTTCTACCGGCAGCAGCGCAAACTTGTAATTTTGCAGCAGCCGATTCGATTCTGGGTCCGCCGAACCGGGGGGCACGGCCTGCTTGCGTTTGTGTTTCGAACCGGTGGATGTTGTTGCAGCAGATGAATTTTGGCTGTCCATTGTCTTCTTTTTCTTCACTAGGTGAAAGCCATCGGTCGACTGCTCCGCGCAGTCACTGTCGGTTATATCGTCTAATGTAACAGGAAAGAGCGGCTTGTTGCCAGCCATGGAAGTACCCTTGGCGAGATCCAGAAGATACTCCAAGGTACTCGACGGGAAATCCAACGCGAAAAGAAACTTGTTATATAGAACGTACAAAGCAGCGCAAAAAATATAACGACTATACTGCTCAACACGCTAGCAGAGAATGAGCGGCTCCGTCTGAAACAGGCTCTTATATAGGCCAAATAGCATGTTTTCAATTGCAAGGTATATGATCCTGTCGACCGTGCTTGGGAAGCAAGCATATAACGACCAATCAGAGGTCGAATTTTTCGTTTTGACAAGGCTTGACTATTTTCAATAGTACATATATAGTATAAAATTACAATTATCTTATTTTGGGAAGAATCTTAGAAGATTTTCCAATCTATTGCTGCAAGAACGAAGGAAATCCATCGAATACTAACCAATTTATTAGCATTTGAAATTGGACATATTTTTCACTTTTTTCGGTTTTAGATTTTCATTTCACATCCCTATGTAGCCGAACTTCCTGAGAGAAGTATTCTACTTCAAAATCTGAGAAAAAAGTTTTAATGAGAATTGTGACTTTTTCTGTGCCTCGTTATAGAAAACTTTATTTTGCTCGTAATATGTAAGAGATAGAAACATGATGGCTTCGGAAAAGTTTCTTGTTTTAAGATCATCTAAAATTTTACCAAAAACGCCATCTTTACGCACATGAAGCATGGACGCTGAAGAAAGCTGATCGACGAGTGCTCGGAGTTTTTGAACGTAAAGTTCTGCGATTGATACTTGGCTCGTGTCAATAGGATTGTAGTGCTAGCCCCGTAACTGTCCTGTACACTAAAAGTTGGCTGCAAAGTATGTGTCCAATAAACAGTAAGGTCTAGTGTTTTGCCCTGTATCGTCAATCGAAGTGAGATTTATGAAAAAGAGCGATATTACTTCGTGGCAATTTTTCTGAGAACTGTCACTACAGACGAAAGAAATTCCTCCGAAAGTGGTTACAGTGCAAGATTGTGGGCATTATCGAAACAAAAAAGGCGATAAGATAGTGAGTTTGTGAGCAGCTTTGAAAAGTCATTTGGAAAGTTTACATTTGGACCTTGTCTAACAATACAAATTCAGTCTGTAGTTAGAAACTTGCACGACCAAGTCTTTATTCTTAAGCTAAAATTTCCCGTGAAAGGTGTTTTAAAATTTAAAAAAAATCGCGTCCTTATCCGTTTAATGAGTAAGTTCTTCGAATAATTTTTGAGGAAGTAAATTGAGCAAGATTTTGCCATTCCAGATTACAAAGTTTTCAGTGCTGTGGATATAAGCAGGACAGATTTACTTTCAGAATGCCCATCACGATTTGTGAGTATGAGTGTCTTGAAAATGTCGGAATTCTTCGCGATAACGACCGTGAAGAGTTCATCGAGAAAATAACTTCGGGGGCAAAGAGAATCAATCAGTTGGGTTTTTCTGCACGACTTGCTTATGCAGATTTGGACATCGAAATTCGCAGCAAATGCTACCTGATGACCGTGGATGATAATTTTGTGGCCAAGGTACGAGTCGATAATCCACAACTCATCATTCAAGCTGTCGGATTCGATGCGGCGAAGAGAAATCTGCTTCAACAGCTGCGGATTTCCGAAGTCCTACAGGACGATCTGGCGACTGAACGGGAGACGAGGCAGTCCTCAGTAGTAGAGGCAATTCAGAATACCCTAAAGCAAATGTTGGAGTACGGAAACAGATCAGAATATGTTCAATTGTGTTTTTTAATAAGCAACCATACTGCCAGCTTGGACTTTTATCAGCTTTGTGAGGCCATAAAAGCAAACGAATCAATAAGCACAGAACTGCGTTCTGCAGCAACAACATTTTTTGACTTTGAAGCCCGTATTGCTGCAAGAGATAAGATTTTGGCTCAGTTTAATCATCGTCAGTCGACATCTGGTGCAAAACCAATCGCTCAATTACGCAAAATTGTAGATGAAAACATTACTGCCTACAGGAAGCAACTATTGGAAATTGCACCGTTCTATTTGAGACACTTTCTCACCAATTGCAGCAACGATCGAATAACCTTCGTGTCTAACAAAGATGTCGCTCTATTCTCTGATATGACGGAAAGCCTAGATAAAGAAATATTTCAGAAACCGCTTACCCACCTTGCTGTTCGTTGGATTAATTCAGTGGAGAAATTAACAGCAACTAAACCGCTCCCAGTAAATGGATTGATCAATACGGCTTTCTATCTACTGGCAAAAAGCGTGCAGCAATTGGTTATTGAAATCAGTGATCAAACAGACCACAAAGCGGAAGATCTTCTCATAAGTGACAGTTCGTCTGGATGGCATTCGATCAGAATGATTACTTGGAAGTCTAAGAGCGTGTTGACAAAATGTTTGGAGCGGGAATATTTTTTCATCTTCAAGCTATTGAGGCATTTCGATCTTAATGATGATAGTGAAGAGCAACCTTCTAAGTACATTCGAAAGTTGATTGAAGAACGAACATTTAACTTATCACCAGAACAACATATGACATGGAACCAACTCGCGAGAACAACAACACCTACTCTAGGAGTGGATGGTGGAAGCGATATCAGTTCAATGAACATCGCTGACGAAAAGTACATTTGGTATTGTCTACTGGGTGACGTTCTTTTCCATACTCTACCACCAGAATATAAATTTGATTGCTTCAAAACCATCTTCGAGAGCTACGTGGAATTTATGATTGAGGCTGGTCCCAATCAGATGGAAATGCTGCGTGTTATTACTCACAGTACAGCCCGTTTTATAATACAAACTATGACGTGCCTGGCACAAAAAGATTGCTCCACGATTGACCATCAAATTTTGCAAAAACAACTCAACTTAATTTATGCTAGATCGCTTCAACTCTTTTCCACTCCAACCAGCTTCCGAGATTTGGTTAATGAGTTCACCATATATTGGAAACATAGAGAAGACATTTTAACTGTACTTCCAACCAAAATCTGTCTTTTTGAGATGGAATCACTGATAAAGGTTTTGCTGGAAATTGTTTCGACTGCTTTGGATAAAAATGTCACTTTGGAAATCTGGGAATCCTTTTTCAAATCATACAATGAGCTCTTGATGGATTTGAATAAAGTTCAATACGATTGGTATGTAAAAGCTTTCCCTGGCGTCAGCATGACTACGTTAGAAAATTTAAAACTTATTGAAATAATCGATAACAGATGGGCAACTACAGAACATAAAACTTATCGGGTTACAGAAGTGGAAAAGTTTGCCAAAGCAACATCAGCATTTCTCGAAAATTCATCATACCCTAAGCATTATGTTATAGACGTAATACTAACGATGTTGTCTTATGTTATCAACCACCTAACGAAAGTCCAGTGGAAGTCAGGTACTAGACTATCCGAAGTGGAACAACTCTGTACGTCTAAAGAGCTTGTAAATGCCGTGAGAAAGTCAATCTTGGATCCAATGGACAGCCTGATTATGTATCCTTCAATTTGTATCGGGATGAACAGATCAAACCCTTTGCAAATGCGATTAATAACAGTAGCTCTCATGCAGACTTTACCGAACGTATCGAGCGTATTGAGAAGTCATCTTGTAGTTTTCTTCGAAAACAAAATGAAATGGACATTGATCAAACTCTGAAGTTGTTTGGCCAAACGAACAACGCATCCGAGATAGAAATTTTACGTTCCGTATATCTGAAGTATAATGAATTTTTTTACCAATTCATCGAGGATTCACATGATGGTAAACGTGTTTAAATATTATCACTCTTAAATTCGAATTATTTTTATTTTCCAGTTCCAGATTACACTACGGAAGCATCTCAGGTTGCTAACAAAGTGTTAGAAATGAGGTTCCAAAAACCATTTGCAAGCTGGACTAGTGATGACAAACGAGAAAAAATACCAAAGCTCCTGGCAGGGTTGGCCGCTGTTTGGTCTATTCTCGAATCCAAGAGTACTTCAAGAACTGGAAAATTTCTCACTCCTTGCTGCATTCAGATTCTTTGCATATTTAGAATGCTGGGTGTTGATAGCGCGATTGAAGGTGTTGAAAATCATCTCGCGCATGTTCAAAGCGGACAGGGCAAATCATTGATCTTTGCTTTGACAGCTGCTCTATTGGCGTTGACTGGTCATGAACCTCGTATACTTTGCAGTAATGATTATCTGGCATCAAGGGATGTACAGAACTTTTCACAGTTTTTTTCTCTGCTAAATGTTGAAAGTTCCGTAGTTTACGGTATTCGTAATATCATGATCGATGATGTTATCGATTGTACAAAACTAGGCAACTCGCTTGTGCAGAAGTTTCTGGACAAAAATGAGCAGAAACAGAATAATTGTTTCTTTAAAAACATGCGTAATTCAGTAATTCTATTAGACGAAATAATTAACGAAACTGGTATCTATAGAACTTTTAGTATTCCCGTGATCAACATACTGCCGGGGTTGAATTTAATACAGGAGAAAATTTGGAATCTTGTATTATCACAAAAAGGCGACATTAAACTCAATGACATTGTAAACTCTGTCTATGCTTACATTGGTTCAGAAGAGATGCTAAAAGAGAAAGAATTCCAGACCTTCCTTTCTAGTAAAGAGCAAATTAAATTCACTACATCTTGGTTTTTTGATAAAATACCCAGCACCACCAGAGAATTGTTTTACGAGAATTTAAAGGAAATGATCAAAGGTGCTATTAAAGTTCACAATTCGCCAGTGGATAAGGATTTCAAGCTCAGCAATAGAGGCACCATTCTTTGCAAATCCTTTAACAAATACGTAAACAAAGTGTATACTGGTTACGACAATATGTTTAACTATTTTTGGCTCTGCAAATCCGATTATAAGGTGAAAATAGGCAATGAAATCAACTACGGTTATTTATTTGTGCCTATTGGTCCATTTTCATACACAATGCTATTGAAAAGATATTCACTGATTTTGGGCGTCTGCAGCACATTGCCACCCAATGTTAAACTAGTTGAAGTATTTTTTAACACGAACCGAACGTCGATTATGCCAACGCACTCCGGAGTTTCCAACCTTCGTTTCAATCCGTCACGTGATTTCTGTGCTTTGGCCGACAAGACAAAATGGAGGAATGCAATCGTTAGTCGAATTAAAGCCGTGATAGCTGAAAATCGATCCGTGCTTGTTTATTACAAGCACCAGTCTGAGCCGAACAATGTTCACTCCGAATATTCCAGTCACCTGAGAAACCTGAACGTGTTGACAAAAGATACTAAACCGGAACTTAGAAATCGGTACATTAAAGAAGCGGGCAATGTACAAACTATTACGTTAATAAGTGACGGAATGGACCAAAGATTTGACTTCCAATCCAATGACGTTGTCGAGAAGCATGGAGGCCTGCATGTCATTCAGACGTTTTTCTCGTACGATCCTTATGAAGAAACACTGATCAAGGGAAGAACAGCCCGCATGGATAAACAAGGCAGCTACGAGTTGATTATTTGTCGAGCTGATTTGGAGAGAGAATATTTACATGAGAATGAGACCTATGCCAGTTTAGATGCGATTAGGCAGTGTTCAGCATCTGATGAATGCGAGAATTGTTTAAAAACAATAGACTGCTACCAAGTCCGTCATGAAAATACCATCGAGCATTTGAATAAGATTTTAAGTCAATCAGGCAATTAATTTCGCATAAATCTGAACTATAAAATTATATGATAGTAAATCGATCAACCGTATCTGATGTCTTTTATATAATACTAGCTGACCCGGCAAACTTCGTCCCGCCTATTTTAGTGTTTAATTTAATAATATTAGCATTTAAAATTAATTGATTCCTTGCGATTTGTTCATATCGTTCGAAATTATTGGTTTTATCGGAATGACAACATCCTCGACTTTTGGCTTTTATACATCACCTCTATTCCGGAAATATATTGGGTGCATTTCAGTTATTTTCGTTTTTTTTTTTCTTCATCTATAATTTATTTGACACGGCACAAATACAATTCAATGTTTAACGGCGCCAATTATATCTGGTAGCTTACTTTCTAAAGTATCTTAATAACTAAAAGAAAATTTTTTATCCTCGCTGCCGACTACGAGCTGGAACTAAATCTAACTTAAAGCTAGAATGTTTTGTATCAAAAGCACAGGTTTGCTGTTTGATGGATTTCAGGAAAACGTATATAAGGGACATGTAGGATAGGTCACGGCTCGCCAAGACATCACGAACAGGAACAGCCGGCTGCCTACTTTCGGCCTGCAGGGAAGCTATTAATTTAGACCTGGCGTCACGGTGTACAGGGCATGACCAAACCACATGCTCTATGTCGTGATAACCTTCACCACAGGCACAGATACCACTCTCCCCGAGCCCAACACGACGGAGATGCGCGTCAAATCTATAGTGATTGGACATAAGCCGGGACATCACGCAAATGAAATCCCGACCTACATCCAACCCCT
Source organism: Wyeomyia smithii (assembly GCF_029784165.1). Lineage (NCBI taxonomy): Eukaryota > Metazoa > Arthropoda > Insecta > Diptera > Culicidae > Wyeomyia > Wyeomyia smithii. Next base: position 10,174,736 of record NC_073694.1, read on the forward strand.
TGAACTACGGGTTCGTCAATACTTTGGGGATTATGGAATGTAACCACCTTCCCAATTCCCCTCTGGTCCAAGCATTTTGCCAACTGATGATCGTATTCTGACGTACAAGTGCGAAAAATTCATTAAAAGCAATTGGTCTTTCATAAATATCACCGTTTGTTGCGCCCACCTTAGCCAAAGAGTCCGCTTTCTCATTGCCCGGTATCGAGCAATGAGAAGGGACCCACGCTAAGGTAATCTGAAACGATTTTTCGGATAAAGCACTCAGATGTTCCCGTATTTTCCCCAGGAAATACGGTGAGTGCTTAACATCTTTCATCGATCGGAGAGCCTCAATGGAACTGAGACTGTCCGTAGAGATGAAAGAATGGTCCGTGGGGATTTTTTCGATAATCCCTAGGGTGTACTGAATTGCAGCTAATTCTGCGACGTAAACAAAAGCAGGATTATCGAGCTTATGGGAGACGGTTAAATTGTTATTGAAAATACCGAAGCCAGTGGACCCATCAAGAAGTGATCCGTCAGTGTAGAACATATTGTTGCAGTTGATGTTTCGATATTTATTGGGAAAAAATTTGGGGATCTGCTGCACGCGTAAATGATCCGGGATTCCACGAGTTTCTTCTATCATGGATGTATCAAAAAACAAAGTAGAATCAGAAGTATTTGATAAGTCGACACGATTTGGAATATTCGAAGAAGGGTTAATATTTTGGGACATGTGATTGAAATACAATGTCATAAAACGGGTTTGAGAATTAAGTTCGATTAACCTTTCAAAATTTTCAATCACGGGACGGTTCAAGACCTCACATTTGCTTAGAATACGAGAAGACAGGCTCCAGAAGCGGTTTTTCAATGGTAGTACTCCAGCTAAGACCTCCAAACTCATCGTGTGGGTCGACTGCATGCAACCTAAGGCGATACGCAAACAACGATATTGTATTCGCTCCAGTTTGATCAAATGTGTGTTTGCTGCGGAGCGGAAGCAGAAACACCCGTATTCAATAACAGACAATATCGTTGTTTGGTAAAGCCTTATAAGGTCTCCTGGATGGGCTCCCCACCATTGTCCGGTTATTGTACGAAGAAAATTCACTCTTTGTTGACATTTTTTAATCAGATACCTCACGTGACAACCCCAGGTGCCTTTAGAGTCGAACCAGATACCAAGATATTTGTGTACTAAAACCTGAGAAATCGTTTTACCCATTAATTGTGTTTGAAGCTGAGCAGGTTCATGCTTCCTAGAAAAAAAAAATCACAGGAGGGTTGTGTGCAAAGCCACGACCGCAAGGTTGAAGTAGAATACTTTTACGGGTAAGATAACCCGGCTGCTTGCGTGTCAGTCATTTTTTCTAGTAAATAAACGTTGACTAATCAGATCAATCGAGTTTTGCGCTTCAATAAGGATCGACCATTTTCAATAATATAGTAAGTTGCTTGTCATGATTGGGGCTTGACAATTTTTATGCAGATAATGAAAATTTTTTTGATATCGTGCTCATGACTGAAGGAAAAGATAATTCAGAACGTTCTGAGACACGGAGATAAAGTAAAATTTATAACATTTACAAATTTAAAAATGTAAATTAACTCAAGAGAAAATATTAACACTTCAATCATCACGTTTTTATTTCATTCTGAAAAGGACAATTTGTTATTCAATTCAATATCGGATAATATACCGATCGTATCTTGGCGTTATCACTGACAGTGCGAATAAAGTATTCCTTGTGATAAAATAAACAGTTAAAAGCTGATTTAACACTCAAAACTAGACGGCTCAAGTGTTGTCAAAATGAGTCAACTTTTCATTGAAAGCATTTACTGTTGCAAGGTATATGATTCTGTCGACCGTGCTTGGGAAGCAATCATATTACGACCAATCAGAGGTCGAATTTTTCGTTTTGACAAGGCTTGACTGATTTCAATAGTACAATAGTTTGATTAATAAAATTACAATTATCTTCATTTGGGAAGAGTCTGAGCAGATTTTCCAATCTATTGCTGCAAAAACGAAGGAAATCCATCGAATACTAACCGATTTATTAGCATTTGAAATTGGACATATTTTTCACTTTTTTCAGTTTCAAATTTTCATTTCACATCCCTATGTAGCCGAACTTCCTGAGAGGAGTATTCTACTTCAAAAGACAATTTCTACGTGTTGTAACGTGCTGGAGCACGAAATCTATGTTTGTGATAGGGAACCTTCACGTTCACGAGGCACGACTGGAGAAACGCGTCTGATAATGCGGTAAAATTTTTAATGTCTTTTTGTGCAAATTATTGTACTCAGACAAAAACCTGTTTTGAATTGGATTAATTTTTTAGTGAATAAACGTTAACCGTTCATTGACAGTCTTGTATGGTATCTATAGTATTTGACGTTTTGAATGAAGTTTATTGAATATTTTTGAAAATTTGTGCGAATGAGAAGTTGAAGTGCTATCGAATTGTAATATGCTGATACCTACATTACTGAACAGGAATGGAACAAACACTATGCGGAGCAAACAGTCAGAGTGTGCAGGCAAGGGGTGAAAATTACCTATCGATTATAGCGCAAAACAAGAAAAATTAAATCTTCCTTAATTCATTTGTTGTCTTTATAAGGACAATTGTTTAATTTATCATAGGCTGTAGTGTTTATCTCACATCTCTGTGCTACCTCGACAGCGAGGAGTAAGGCATCTGCCAGACTAAACGTGAAAACCCGCGCGAACCGATTCACCCGGCCGTAGGTTAATATACAGCTCTACTAACGGCTGTACATTAACATACGGCCTGGCGAATCGGTTTGCGCCGCTTTTCGCGTTTAGCCTGGCAGAGGCTCAATGCGCACAGCCAACACAATAGAAAGGTGTTTTCACATTGTCTACGCTGCTATTGTCTGTTAGTTTTCTCAGAAACACTCTTTCATAGCTGAAGGGCGCTACGAAATAGGCCACGCCTTTCTGTTCAGTTTTACCATTTCCTAATGTTCTTTAGACGAATTATTCCAAAATTCGCATTTGATTTTTGTATCTATCGAATAAACACCGATGGTGCTCTCACACACGCAACGATTTTACCCCTAACCGTATTGCGGCTTGTAACATCAAGCGATTTCGTTTGCTCGCTGTTGCGTATTGCATCATGTTGCAACTTGGCAGCTGGGAGACTACGAAATTCGGTTAATGCTGATTGATTGAATCGACTTCATATTAGCTCTGCATAGTCGAACTAACTGTCTTTGTGAATGCGTTCCAACAGGGTAGTTTTTTATTCGAAGTCGGTTACGCAGCCTTTGCGCTGCCCCTTCAGTGGGGGGTACTAAATAAAGTAAAAATTATACAACTACAACAGAATTTAATTGCATCCCGCACAGAATGTCTGCTTGTGTTGATACCAGAAAATTATAAACTTTCAATTATTTGTTTATTTGCCTTGAAAAAGGCATTTTGCGGTTCAAAATCGGTTGCTGATCACAACCTTTGACCTGCCCTAACAGTGGGGGAATTAAGATACACGGACAACATGCACTGTGGAAGCTATTTCACATTCAGTAAATTAGAAGGGTGCGACAGATTTAAATTGCTAGGATCCAACACAGAATGCTAGCTTGCGTTGACAAAAATTATTAATTTTCAATGACTTGTTTATTTGCCTTCAAAAAGGCATTTTGATTTCCAAAATTGGATTTCCTGATGGCAATCTTCATGCTGCCCCAACACGGGGGGAATAATGGCTGTCTGGCGACACACGCTGAGAAAAACCGCGCTGCTCCTGAGACGTGGTGACCAACCACAGGGCTAGTGCTGCTGCTAAGGAAGGATGACGGCTATTGTCGCTGTCTAGAACTATTATGAGCGGCTCTGACTGAAACAGGCTCTTATATAGGCCAAATAGCATGTTTTCAATCGCAAGGTATATGATCCTGTCGACCGTGCTTGGGAAGCAAGCATATAACGACCAATCAGAGGTCGAATTTTTCGTTTTGACAAGGCTTGACTATTTTCAATAGTACAATAGTGTGAATAATAAAATTACAATTATCTTATTTTGGGAAGAATCTTAGAAGATTTTCCAATCTATTGCTGCAAGAACGAATACTAACCGATTTATTAGCATTTGAAATTGGACATATTTTTCACTTTTTTCGGTTTTAGATTTTCATTTCACATCCCTATGTAGCCGAACTTCCTGAGAGAAGTATTCTACTTCAAAACTACTATCTCAGTCTTCTCCGGAGAGAATTCGATACCTAGCTGTAAAGCCCAAGCAGACAAATTGTCCAAGGTATCTTGCAATGGTCCTTGCAAATCGGCAGCTTTGGCTCCTGTAACAGAGATTACACTGTCGTCTGCAAGTTGTCTTATCGTGCATGAATTTGCCAGACATTCGTCGATGTCATTTACATAAAAGTTGTAAAGAAGGGGGCTTAAACATGAGCCCTGGGGAAGACCCATGTAGCTAATGCGAAAAGTTGCCAAATCGCCATGCGTAAAATGCATGTGATTTTCGGACAACAAATTGTGCAAAAAATTATTTAAAATTGGAGAAAATCCTTGCCGGTGAAGTTTGCCCGAAAGAATGTCAATAGAAACGGAATCAAAAGCCCCCTTAATGTCCAAGAACGCAGACGCCATTTGTTCTTTGCGAGCATACGCCAGCTGAATATATGTGGAAAGCAACGCAAGACAATCATTCGTCCCTTTGGCACGGCGGAAGCCAAATTGAGTATCTGATAGTAGGCCATTTGATTCGACCCAGTGGTCTAAACGACGGAGTATCATTTTTTCCATCAATTTCCGGATACAGGATAGCATTGCAATCGGCCTATGAGAGTTGTAATCAGAAGCTGGTTTCCCTGGTTTTTGGATGGCGATCACCTTCACTTGCCTCCAAACCTGCGGTACAATGTTTTGCTCCAGGAACTTATTGAACAAGTTCAACAAGCGCCTCTTGGCATTGCCGGGTAGATTCTTCAACAAGTTGAATTTGATTCTATCTAACCCAGGCGCGTTATTGTTACAGGACAGGAGGGCAACTGGAAATTCTGCCATCGTAAAAGGTGATTCTATCGCGTCGTGGCCCGGAGACGCATCGCGAACAATGTTTTGCTCAGGAACAGAGTCCGGACATACTTTCCTGGCAAAATCAAATATCCACCTACTTGAAGACTCCTCGCTTTCGTTGACCGTTACGCGATTCCGCATTCTTCGGGCTGTGTTCCAAAGAGTGCTCATCGATGTCTCCCTCGACGTCTCGTTCACGAACCGACGCCAATATCCGCGTTTCTTTGCTTTAGCCAAACTTTTAAGCTTGGTATCAAGCTCCGAATACCGTAAATAGTCGCCAGGTATACCTCCCTTCTGGAAGGCCAAAAACGCGTCGGATCTTTGCGTGTAGACATCGGAGCACTCTTGGTCCCACCACCGAGTGGGAGGCCGTTCTTTGATCGTTACGCCGGGATATTTCTTCGTTTGGGCTTGCAACGCGGCGTCGAGGATTAAGCCCACGAGGAGGTTGTATTCTTCAAGTGGTGGGTGATGTTGAATCGACTCGACCGCTTTTGAAATCATTTCCTCGTATAACTTCCAATCGACATGTGAGGTCATACGGAATGTCAATTGGTCGCATGCGAGTTGACCCGTTGTAGCTGGCCCACAGGCCGCGATGTGTTCCGTCTACTAAATACTTTCCAGGACGTATAAACGAGTAGCTTAAGCGCCACCTCCAGAGAGGGCTACTCGTCGTGTTGAATTTTGCCCAGCACGAAACCTAAACCTCAGGGCAGGTTGTGGAAGAATTGTCCCGAAACGACATAAAGAAACGGTAGCAATTGTTGAATGAAGAATTACTCCGCCGCGCGTACGATGAAACCACTACTCCGCTTAGCCAAAAACAACCGTCTTATCGAAACACGGAAAACACGAGTGTCCGAAAAATAAGCGTTATCATCACAGGCGGAACACCAAAGCCAAATCTTTCTGTTCGATTCAGCGGCAATAGTGGGGGCTGTTTCCCGAGAGCCACCCGGAGTAAAATAAGAACGAACAACGACAAAAAACTACACGTACGCGAATGTGAGAATTCTCCTAGACAAGATTTACCTGTTTGGGAAGCATAAAATCGAGCATAGTATATAGTATTTACGATTTACATTTATTGCATGAAGCGGGATTTACTTAAGTCTAACGGGTTAGTGGCGTGTACAGTCAATTATCACATTTTTATTTCCTCGCTTCTGTGTGCTTCCCTACGTTACTCCTACAGTGCGGTCAAAAGAACTCGTCCAACAGACGGCTGGACGGCGAAAGCTTTCTATCAAGAAGGGTTTTTTGTGTGTCTTTATCGGGCCCGGCTCAATGAGCTATTTTTACTCACGGTAGATAAAGAAGTCCCGTCGGTGCTATTAATAGCCCTACCGTCGATGACTTGTTGCGTCCACTGCTGTTCTGCTTGGCGTCGTTGGCGTCGATCGATGAGCTGCGATGGCGTCACTCGATGATAAGCGATGGCGTCGATCAATGGGACGGGATGGCGGCGATCGGACAGTATCGACGGCGTCGTTTGCCGGCTGATCTCAAGGGCCGACGTTCAACCAGAGCAGCAACTTCCGATTTCGTCGTGGGTCAGCAGCGTGAGGGTGGCAGCGTCGCGCTGGTGCAGCGGCTAGTAAAGGGCGAAAAGAAAGCCCCAAAAAGAAGCCGACAACGGCTGACTTGGGTTTTCAGCATTTTCTGTCGTACACACATTTAAAACCTCTTACCTTCTTTTTGTAACAATAACGCACGAAAAAGCGTCCGTAGACCGCACTTCTAACTAAACCGCACTAGCTAAACCCTAACGAAACGGAAAAACTTAACTAAAAAGGACACTCACATTTAACAAAAGACTTACTATAAAACGCACGCGAAATAAACTAATCACACTGCTGCCTCGTTCACGATCAGAATTGAAATGGACGAGTAGTAGTTCCGAAAACCCTCAGATAAGTTGCGCGGTATTCGGTTTCCGCGATCGGAAGTAATGAACCACTTCAACACGATCATTTATGGCTTAAGCGTGAATGATTTTATCTCCTTCTTTCTTCCGTTCTTCCAATCGCAGATTTGCTTCCCCACCCGCTTCGGTATTTAGTGAGACGGAAAATACTAAGAAAAGGGAATTTGAAACTGCTGAATTCAATATAGTGGAGTATTTGTATACAAGCGTCTGATTTTCTATTCTATCATGCAATATTGAACAGTGAAACTAAGTGAAATTGAATGATTTAAATTCGTATAACAGTGACCATGCTACACCGTTTGTAATTGAAATAAGAATAGGCAGATGGTCGCTACCGTGAGGATCGAGGATTACCTTCCATGTGCAATCCAACCGTAGCGACGTCGAACATAAGGATAGATCCAAAGCGCTTGGGCGCGCTGGAGGTTTCGGGATACGTGTCATTTCACCGTTGTTTAAAATAGTCATTTCGAAGTCATCTCAAAGGTTATAGATTTAAAAGGAGCGGTTATCATTGTAAGGGAAACCCCAAGCCACGCCATGAGAGTTGAAGTCTCCCAAAATCAGGTTAATACGATAGAAAGAATAGCACTTTTTAATCCCTAAAAGTACTCCTCCATATGGGGTGTCTCGATCAAAGCGAATAATATTAAAATCATGGAAGTTGAGATCAATATTTGAAGTAAGCCAAGTTTCACAAAGGGAAAATGCATCGCATTTGTTTCTATTTATTAAAACTTTAAACCAATCAATTTTTGGTAAAATACTTCTACAATTCCACTGTAAGACAGAGATAGAATCCTTCATATACGCAGTTGAATTAGGCATCGAAGGATACAATCGCTGCAAGGAGGGGCCATTGGGCAGTCAACTGCTTCAAAAATGATCTTACTGTTGGGAGGAATGCTGTAAGAAAAATTTTAATTGGACCGGGTACATTGAAAGTTTCAAAAATCCAGTCCACAATGTCAGAAAATTTCACTAATCCAGAGTTTGTTTCATCAACTGGGAGTGCAAAAGGAACAACTGGGGTTTTAGATGTTTCTGGCAGTGCTGGGAACTCCTTCTGGGACTTTAAATTTGCAAGCCCAGGAGGAGTTTGCTTCGGTTTTTCCGCAGCACTGTTTGGTTTGTTCGTACTTTTCATTACACTTTGGGAAATCTTAGGACCTTTACGGGGAAGTTTAGGAGAAGAAACATTTTTCCTCTTCCTAGACTCCCCAGGATTGGCATAAGATGTTCCCGCTGATGAATCGTCAGAATCGGTTTCATCAGAGGACAACAGATCAAAGGGGTTCGATGTTATGGTAGAAGTGGTCACGGTCTTCTTCAGCATCTCAGCGTAAGAACGCTTTGAACGCTCCTTAAGTGACCGCTTGATTTTATCCCTGCGCTGCATGTACACCGCACATGTCGAGAGCTCATGCTGACTCTCCCCACAGTGAATGCATTTTTCAGCATTTTTACTGCAGGAATCATCCGCATGATTCTCCCCACACTTGCCACAACGTGCCTTATTGCAGCAGTAGGCGGCGGTGTGGCCTAACTGCTTACAATTCAGGCAGTTCATGACGCGAGGCACATATAATCGCACAGGGAGACGAACCCGGTGGATCGAGCCGTGGCTTGGTAGTGCTGACCCGGCGAACCCTCGAAACGAGTCTGACAGAGTGTATACTGTTTTGCCACCGATGATCGATGCTGACCGCAGTTGCTTGCAGTCGAGCACCTTTACATCGGGACATGTGTTGTTCTTAAAGCACCCTTCGGCACTTTCCAATATACACTCGACGGACAGACTCGAATCGGTTATGACACCGTCGATCTCCACGTCTCGTGCGGGTATGTAAACGCGATACTCGCGTGTGAAGAGCTCAGCAAGCTATATCGTTGGCCTCTTTCAGGTTACTGACCACGACACGGAGCTTGTTAGGCCGGACCTTGGAAATTTCGGTCACGCCCTTGTACTCCTTCGTCAGGTCTTTAGAAATCTGCAAGATGTTCAACTGTTTCGATTTCGGTCCCGCCTTTGGCCGAAAATAGACAGTATAGCTGCCCTGGGCTCCGTATGGGTAAAGCATGGGGCGAGGGGGGACTGCAGAATGAACAGGGGAGGGGGTAATAGAAGGGTCAGGGTCAGAGGGGTTCGGGGATGGTAGCGCGGGAGGCGAGGGATCTACATCCATCTCGCTAAGTCTAGCGCACTAGCGCCGACAAGAGCAGGTACCTTTTTACTTCTCCCTTCCAGTAAGGTTGGTTGTCCGATCGTTCGAAGTTGCAGCCGTTACAGCCAGCAGCACCAATACAGCAGCACCAAACAGCCACCAGCAGCGAGCCAGGTGTGAGATCACTCCACACAGCGATACAGCTCAACTGTCAACTGATGGGTTCTTCTTCTTCCTTTTTTGTGTTGAAATTCTCGTCCACTCGTCCAAATCGGCTTACGCACCAGCTGGCAGTCACGATGCGAAACAGTTGCACAAAGGCGCGACCTTGAACCCGGATTTATTTCACTCGACCAGGCAAACAATGCCAACACTTGTTCACACGTCTTTTGTTTTATATTCTATCGGAGCGATCACCAAACACGTCCGATATTGATGCGTGTTCGGCACAGAATGAGTTATTTTCGTTGTTTTCCAGAAACTGAAAGTAGTCATCTTCGAATTCAAAATGGTGTCCAGGGTCAATGCTTGGCTTCTTTACAGGTTACGGACATATCCATATGTAGTAGTATTCGGTTATTTTCGGCTGTTTCCTTGCATCATTCTGGATCCAGTGATACTCATATTGGGTGGTATTTGGTCACTTCAGGCTATTTTTCAGAAACCGTAAGCGGCAATCTTGGATTTCAAAATGGCATTTGGAGACAATTTCTGGCCCCTGCGCGTCATTCTGGTTTAAGAAACACCCATATTGGGTGTTATTTGGTCATTTTCGGCTGTTTTTCAGAAACCGGATGTCACCATCTTGGAATTCAAAATGGTGCCTGTGGTCCTGTGTAACATTCTGGTTCCTAAGATACTCATGTTGTATGGAAATCGGCCATTTTTGACCGTTTTTTAGAAACCGAAAGTTGCCATCCCACAATTCATAAGTGTCTGAGGTCAATTTTTAGCTCCTTGCATCATTCTGGTTTCGGAGATACTCATAATGGGTGGTATTTGGTCACTTTAGGCTGTTTTTCGGACACCGGAGGTCGCCATCTCACAATTTAAAATGTTGTCTGAGGTCGATTTGTGGCTTCAGTGCATCAAAACAATTCCGGAAATTCGCATGTTGGGCGGTATTTGGTCATAATGTTTCGACACCCTTTCTTCTCCTGGCACGTTACCAAATACCATTTTGAAATCCAAGATGGCGACTTACGGTTTCAGAAAAACACTGAAACCGGGAGTCGCCATCTTGGATTTCGAAATGGTATTTGGTGACGAGCCAGAAGAAGGAAGGGTGTCGAAACATTATGGAAATGTTTGTTACACCAAAAAACATTCACTTGCCAAATCTATTTATTTAAAAGAGAAGTTTTGTATGTATGTATTAGGGTGGGAAATCGTTATATGGAAAAAACGAAACTTGATAGCAGAAAGCCAGAACCAAGTTTTTTGACGTAGGACTACGTCTAACCGCACTATATCGAGATACATTCTGAGGAAACTAAAAACCAAGATGTAACGGCGGAATGAAAGATTTCAAACGGTAATACTGATGTAACCACATGATGGATCACTATAATCAATATGTCGTTGGATTAATAAAATGATGGACAATTTTGTGATTCTTCACATATCATTGTTACTTAATTGTTAAACAGTGAAAATTGATGAAAAGTTTCAAGGTCGTATTTTTACGAACAATGTACCAATCGCATGCGAGCACTCCTGGCACAGACTTCATGAGTGGACACCAACTGCCTGCTATGACAACCTCTATTCAGTGGCAAAAAAAAAATTTGACAGAACCTCCCAGTCCCAATAGGTCAACTAATATTTGCTTCTATGAACCTAGACTATTTTGATGTCTTGAAAGTAAAGCTCTTTCGGAAAGTTCATACACAGGCAACAGTACTGCACCGAGCCATGTATGAGAAGACGGTCGCTCGTCGTCAGTGCAGTAGCACTCGATTGCCATTTGTGTGCAGTCAAGCCATGTGGAAACAATGTAGCTGCTGTCGACGTACAGTGGTGCGTGTTCGCACACTACGCTGTGCAACCGGGGATAAAATAATTCTGTACGCAACAGTATATCACGATTTTGGATGTTGCATCGAATATGTGATTACAACTGAACGGATTTTGACCTTGATCGAACGACGACGGTTGCCAAAGCATGTGATACAATAATTGGCATATCATTGTACATTGTACGATGAACATAAATTAGTAAAAAGTTCAGTTGAAATCCACTTCTTCTAGTTCAGTTTCGCAGCTTTCAACCAATCACGAGCTCGCTTTATATAGCTGCAACATATGTTTTGTCATCGTTTTAAAGTGCTTATTGTATTACTACCCCTGAACAGATTTCAAACACCGATGTCTTAATCGACAGGTAAAATATTGCGAAATATTGTTATATAATAATTAAAATATCTCTTCAACAAGAGTTGTGTTAACATTCTACAAATCAGAAGCTTGCTACCCCGTTGCTCGTTTCCTTTTGGTTGTCGTGACGAGTAGATGGCATTTGAACTGCAACCGTAGTGATTTTCTTATCCATGTTTAATGATAAAAACTTCTTTCAAATTCCTAAAATTAGAAGTTGCATTGGGTTGCTGTCTTTTGAATTCTACACTCTGTTTTTCTCAGATTTATTTAAATGACCAACTATAGGCTATTTGCAAGACAATAGAAAACCAATATGCTTCGTAAAGATTTTTAAACAGATAGTTCAGATAGCTCGTTTGAGCTGTACTGATGGTTATGTTTTTTCCAGTTAAATCAATTTAATTCAATATGACAATCCTAGTTGCATTACGCGGTTGTGGTATAGAGAAAATCCAAATTATATGCATCTTGACGTTAGGTTTTGAACATTCACATTCGTATTTTTCAATTACAAAAATATTACATCAGCATCTGCAAGAAAATATTACTAAACATAGAAAGACAACCTGTCGCACAACACAACATATAAACACAACCGTGTAAAGATACAAAACATATGAACACAACCTGTTATTGCCAGACTTGTAATTGAACAACATTATGCAAACATCAGTTGGAGAGGTTAATGTTGTTTATCAAACCGAGCTAGGTTTATTCTTGAAGGAAACAGCCGGATGACTTTTAAATATGGCATTTTGTTGTTTGTTTTTTCATTGGTATCATAAAACTGATTAATTTTTTTCTGGTTCTGCTTAATGAATAAATGTTTCAATTGGCCAAAAATGAAAAAATGACTGTTACTTGTTACATCCTCATAAATTCCAATGTCAATTTCAAAATTTTTGTGAATATAGATTTTCTACTAAAAACTGCAACTCTTTATCGTCACTTTTCCAACGAACTTGTAAATACAGGATTTTTTCATGTGACTTCTTTGCTAAGCAGTTGTATGAAACTGACAATGATACTGCTTTGAAATCGGTGAGTGAGCTATCTTTTACAGGCGCAATTGAAGATGAAAGTAAGTTGGCTTTCTACTAAATCGTTCCTTATTAAGACCTATATAAAAAATTGCCTTTTCGCGTGTTGAAGAAATTTGACAGCATTAGGATGAAAGGTATTCAAAACAGTATTTATTTCTTCTTAAATAGATGTCTGCAAACAAATAATCTAAATTATTTTTTAAAATAAACGCTTTTCTTTTTATGACTTTCTGGTGGCATATGACCTTAACAATATGTGGCCACCAATGAACTAGTTTTAGGATTGTAAGTTGTTAGAGGTGTCGGTTGATGGATTAAGGCTCAATAATCTGAAAGTATCCGGAACGCAACGTCCGCATGAAGCCTTCAAACCGTGTCGAAAGTGAAACGTGGTCAAATCGAACAAAGTCTAAATTCTCTAAATAAAATATAAAACTATCGTAGTCCTACGTCAAACATGCGGTCGTGTCTTGGATACCACCCTTGTACTATTTTGTTCTATTTGGACCCCAAACAATCCTAAATTCATCGGAAGTCGATTGGTTTTGTCACCGCTTGGCGCATTGCATTTCAAATTTATATGTAGATTTGTATGGAAAAACCAACTTTTATGCATTTCCCATTCTCAAAAGCTCAAAATGGCTCAAACCATAGGGTTCATAACTTCAAATGGTAGGTTTTTTGATGCCTAACAACTTGGCCGAAAACACTAAAGAGCTAGGGTGTTCCAAAAAAATACTAGAGCTGTTCGAAGTTGAGTATGTCGAAATTTATGTTGCAAATCATTTTTTCTGCCAACACTGCCAGTGTACCGGCGTCAGTCAGATTTCCATCAGAAGTAACCTTTGAAACACGTTGTAGATTTTTTCTACGCCTAGAATATTGACCTAAATTTGTTTGCTTGATCCAGTTGAGTGTATAAACTCGTTACGACAGGTTTCTTCTGATGGGAATCCTACTGACACCGGTGCATTGGTAATGTTGGAAGAAAACAAGATTTTCTGCATTTAAATCGACATATTCAACTTTGAACAGCTATAGCTCTTCCTATGGACATTCTAGCTCTTCAGTGTCTTCTGCAAAATTGTTCGGCATCTAAAATACTATACTTTAACATAACGTAGTGCATCATTAGAGCATTATTGAGCTTTCTAGAAAGATAAATGCAAAGAAGTGAGTTTTCCTATATAAATTTTCATACAAATTTGAAATGCAATGCGCCAAGCGGAGACAAAACCAATCGACTTCCGGTAAGTTTAGGGTTGTGTGGGGCCCCAAAAGGAACCAAAAAAAAACTTGGTTCTGGAAAATCGATCATTTTTCCCCACCCTAGTATGTATGTATGTATGTTCCAGCATAACTCTCGAAGGCCTGAGTCGATTTGAACCAAACTTGGCATACGTGTTCTTTGTTCAAAGGAAGTGGTCATAGAAATATTGAATAGCGGGAGGGGTCACCCTTAAAGAAGGAGGGGGTCAAAAGTAATAAATTTTATACATAATGGAAACCTTTTATTGAAATTTGATGACGGAGAGTCCAATCTAGCGTTTCGGATAAAAAATATGTTTGGAAAAGTTGCTGAAGCTCAACTATTACCGAATTGAAATTTGGTTAAGAGCATCGATCAAATAAAATAAGAGCTCCTAGAACCCAGCTATTTATTTAAAAAAAGTTTTGTATGTATATACACTAAAGTGGCTTTTTACGCGGGGGATACGTGCCGCGTAAAAAAACCGCGTAAATTCCGGAATCCGCGTAAAAAAAAACCAGCGTTAATTCTGCATTCCAAGCAGACTTCCTGAAATCTCGCTCGTACAAAAAAGAGACAATGCACTTTGAGCTACAAGTCTCGTTTCTCATTCAGTCGTTTTGTGCTGTGCGCCACATGCGAGCGAGAGAACTTGCAATACGTACGAGCCATGTCTCGTCGCATGGAATTTCTTTTGCGACGTACACGAAGATATCTCGTCTCTCAACGTAACGAGCGCGGTGCATGGGCGTTGCGCACACGAGACAGCTTGCGCGCAAATTCTCGTGAGCTCGTCTCGCGAGCTAGTTTCACATATTGCTTTGCGCTGATGGCGCAAGGAAGAAATTGGTTTTGCCCAAAGGGATGAAGGCAGGAGATTTTATGTGATTTATTATTTACGGTGTTATAGGAGCTTGCGTCAGAGCACTGTTTGAATAAGGAATGGTGTGTAAACTAATTCATTTGTTTATCAATTCATATGTTGATTAAACCGACTTTTGTTAACAATAATGAAGAACGTTTTGTTACCATATTTATATATTATTATTTTCTTTGCGAACGGTATAAAAATTCATGATATTTTTAACTGAAACAAATATATTAGATGCAGAGTGTTATGTTGGTTAACGTGGAGATGCTGTGAGTTTCTGTCGTCGTTTAAGATGTCATTGACTATTATATAATAGAAACCATTCCAAAGAAATCATATTCAGTTTTGTACTTATAAGATTAGATGTGATTTTTAATTCGAATACAAGCCTTTCGGGAGTTAAAAATAACAGAACCACTAAACCAATAAAATCAATTTTATATTTTTCAATACATGTTGGGGGTAAAGGTGTTGGATAGAATTTTCAAATGAGGTATAGATATTGCAAATCAGATATATGATTCTAAAGCCACATTAACTCTAGTGCGACTATATATACTCGTATTAATAGTAATCTGATCTTTTTTTTGCTGTTAGGGGGATATTACCTTGTGCAACGATGTGAACTTTTGTAATAATCTTAGTAATATTGTTTTATGAAATTTTCCAACTAATGCACCTCCAGAAGGGTCTGAGGGCTCATACTGTATCAAAGACACAAATCTTTGAGTAACTCTGGGAGACGCGTTGCTCGAATCATGTCGCTGATACATGATGCTTTCGATACCGGAGACGAAAATGCAATTCAATGCTACGGTGTTATATTATCTAGTAAATATATGTTTTATAATGTGCAACATGGAATTTATGAATGAATTTCAACCATTTCAACGTTCGATTCGTCAAATGCGGAGTGTTAATCCTAGAAAGATAGTCTGCGTCAATTTGAGCCCTGAGTGTTATCATGCCAAATGTCCTATCATCATCGAATATCTACCATTTTTGATTTGGCTGAATCTCAGCACACGTACCTGACTTAACAAACTGAATATTTTTCGCGGGCGGGCAATTTTTTCAGACTCACGAGAATTTTTTTAAAAGAACATAAGTATTTTGGTATATGTTTGATTCAAAGCATTGTAGCTCAGAATCCTTCAGTTGTACCAAATAAACTGTCTGAGAATGAATTGCAGGGAACTAATAATGCTTATAAAAAAAATACACCCCAATAAAACCTTTTTTGGTCAAAATAAATTATAAACAAACACCTTATCTTAATTGACAAACAAAAATTAAGAGTTATTTTTTTTCTCATTTTCTTTTCGAAGAAATCCGAAGTTATAACAAAATTTCTGGTTTAAATTTCAGGATGGTGGAATGATTGGTCGATTGGTTTTGTCACCGCTTGGCGCATTGCATTTCAAATTTATATGTAGATTTGTATGGAAAAACCAACTTTTATGCATTTCCCATTCTCAAAAGCTCAAAATGGCTCAAACCATAGGGTTCATAACTTCAAATGGTAGGTTTTTTGATGCCTAACAACTTGGCCGAAAACACTAAAGAGCTAGGGTGTTCCAAAAAAATACTAGAGCTGTTCGAAGTTGAGTATGTCGAAATTTATGTTGCAAATCATTTTTTCTGCCAACACTGCCAGTGTACCGGCGTCAGTCAGATTTCCATCAGAAGTAACCTTTGAAACACGTTGTAGATTTTTTCTACGCCTAGAATATTGACCTAAATTTGTTTGCTTGATCCAGTTGAGTGTATAAACTCGTTACGACAGGTTTCTTCTGATGGGAATCCTACTGACACCGGTGCATTGGTAATGTTGGAAGAAAACAAGATTTTCTGCATTTAAATCGACATATTCAACTTTGAACAGCTATAGCTCTTCCTATGGACATTCTAGCTCTTCAGTGTCTTCTGCAAAATTGTTCGGCATCTAAAATACTATACTTTAACATAACGTAGTGCATCATTAGAGCATTATTGAGCTTTCTAGAAAGATAAATGCAAAGAAGTGAGTTTTCCTATATAAATTTTCATACAAATTTGAAATGCAATGCGCCAAGCGGAGACAAAACCAATCGACTTCCGGTAAGTTTAGGGTTGTGTGGGGCCCCAAAAGGAACCAAAAAAAAACTTGGTTCTGGAAAATCGATCATTTTTCCCCACCCTAGTATGTATGTATGTATGTTCCAGCATAACTCTCGAAGGCCTGAGTCGATTTGAACCAAACTTGGCATACGTGTTCTTTGTTCAAAGGAAGTGGTCATAGAAATATTGAATAGCGGGAGGGGTCACCCTTAAAGAAGGAGGGGGTCAAAAGTAATAAATTTTATACATAATGGAAACCTTTTATTGAAATTTGATGACGGAGAGTCCAATCTAGCGTTTCGGATAAAAAATATGTTTGGAAAAGTTGCTGAAGCTCAACTATTACCGAATTGAAATTTGGTTAAGAGCATCGATCAAATAAAATAAGAGCTCCTAGAACCCAGCTATTTATTTAAAAAAAGTTTTGTATGTATATACACTAAAGTGGCTTTTTACGCGGGGGATACGTGCCGCGTAAAAAAACCGCGTAAATTCCGGAATCCGCGTAAAAAAAAACCAGCGTTAATTCTGCATTCCAAGCAGACTTCCTGAAATCTCGCTCGTACAAAAAAGAGACAATGCACTTTGAGCTACAAGTCTCGTTTCTCATTCAGTCGTTTTGTGCTGTGCGCCACATGCGAGCGAGAGAACTTGCAATACGTACGAGCCATGTCTCGTCGCATGGAATTTCTTTTGCGACGTACACGAAGATATCTCGTCTCTCAACGTAACGAGCGCGGTGCATGGGCGTTGCGCACACGAGACAGCTTGCGCGCAAATTCTCGTGAGCTCGTCTCGCGAGCTAGTTTCACATATTGCTTTGCGCTGATGGCGCAAGGAAGAAATTGGTTTTGCCCAAAGGGATGAAGGCAGGAGATTTTATGTGATTTATTATTTACGGTGTTATAGGAGCTTGCGTCAGAGCACTGTTTGAATAAGGAATGGTGTGTAAACTAATTCATTTGTTTATCAAATCATATGTTGATTAAACCGACTTTTGTTAACAATAATGAAGAACGTTTTGTTACCATATTTATATATTATTATTTTCTTTGCGAACGGTATAAAAATTCATGATATTTTTAACTGAAACAAATATATTAGATGCAGAGTGTTATGTTGGTTAACGTGGAGATGCTGTGAGTTTCTGTCGTCGTTTAAGATGTCATTGACTATTATATAATAGAAACCATTCCAAAGAAATCATATTCAGTTTTGTACTTATAAGATTAGATGTGATTTTTAATTCGAATACAAGCCTTTCGGGAGTTAAAAATAACAGAACCACTAAACCAATAAAATCAATTTTATATTTTTCAATACATGTTGGGGGTAAAGGTGTTGGATAGAATTTTCAAATGAGGTATAGATATTGCAAATCAGATATATGATTCTAAAGCCACATTAACTCTAGTGCGACTATATATACTCGTATTAATAGTAATCTGATCTTTTTTTTTGCTGTTAGGGGGATATTACCTTGTGCAACGATGTGAACTTTTGTAATAATCTTAGTAATATTGTTTTATGAAATTTTCCAACTAATGCACCTCCAGAAGGGTCTGAGGGCTCATACTGTATCAAAGACACAAATCTTTGAGTAACTCTGGGAGACGCGTTGCTCGAATCATGTCGCTGATACATGATGCTTTCGATACCGGAGACGAAAATGCAATTCAATGCTACGGTGTTATATTATCTAGTAAATATATGTTTTATAATGTGCAACATGGAATTTATGAATGAATTTCAACCATTTCAACGTTCGATTCGTCAAATGCGGAGTGTTAATCCTAGAAAGATAGTCTGCGTCAATTTGAGCCCTGAGTGTTATCATGCCAAATGTCCTATCATCATCGAATATCTACCATTTTTGATTTGGCTGAATCTCAGCACACGTACCTGACTTAACAAACTGAATATTTTTCGCGGGCGGGCAATTTTTTCAGACTCACGAGAATTTTTTTAAAAGAACATAAGTATTTTGGTATATGTTTGATTCAAAGCATTGTAGCTCAGAATCCTTCAGTTGTACCAAATAAACTGTCTGAGAATGAATTGCAGGGAACTAATAATGCTTATAAAAAAAATACACCCCAATAAAACCTTTTTTGGTCAAAATAAATTATAAACAAACACCTTATCTTAATTGACAAACAAAAATTAAGAGTTATTTTTTTTCTCATTTTCTTTTCGAAGAAATCCGAAGTTATAACAAAATTTCTGGTTTAAATTTCAGGATGGTGGAATGAAATGTAAATATTTTTATTGAAGGTAAACTTTTATAAAAAAAATCAAATTAAACATTTTGCAAAACATTCATGCTCTCATGATTTTGGGTAGAGGCGGGCATCGCACTTTTTGGACTAAAATGTCTATCTAAATAACTAATTTTGAGAAAAAAAGAACTGAGAAATCCGATTTTGTAACCCCATCCCGTTCACATGATTTAAAAATACTTTCGGGTTAATTTAAGCAAAATACTTTGTAGACCAATTAAAGTGAGTGTAAAATATTGCATTTTGAAGAAAAAAGTTAAATTTGAAATGGTGCTTCAAAGCATCTTTAAGCACAGCAGGGACTTTTTTATTCATGACTCAAAATATTATCCCTAATATTTAACTATTTGAAGTATTTATTAAAAATGATTTAAAAGCGGAAGAAAACCAGATGTAATTTTCCAAGAAAAAAATAAAGTTTATGATTTTAAAAGGTTTTAGTAAACATTTTCAATCAAAAAGTTCGACTAGCTTTTGTTGTCAAAGCATTTGTTTATAAGGTTTACTGCCCATAAACGCATAAGAGTCACACTGCCAAAAACGTACAACTGAGTAAAACGCAGTAGACGCAGGTAAACCATAGCATTTTTTCCTTCCTATGGATTCAATCAGAGAAACAAAAATTTAAAATAAGCATTCATCCGAGGTAAATATATTTGTGCAGAATATTTTTATATGCAATGAGGTCATTGTTGTTCCGATCAGTACACTTTATTTAGTCTTTTAATGAAAGTTACCATGATTTTCTGCTAATTGGTTTTAGCTCTGAGCCGGTTATGCGTTTATTCGTAACGTGGGCCTGACCAGAATCAATATTTTTTTCATTATTTTAGCAACAAACCTAACTTTTGTTGTAAATTTTCGAGAGCACACGTAATGTAGAGAAGTTTCTAAGGTTTATCTCAAAAGTGATGAAAACTCACATGGGACTGTTATGCATTTATGGGCAGTTTAGCAGAATGAACAAAATCTTAGAACATCTTAGAATCGTCGAAACATTACAGAAAAAGTTATGGACAAAAAACTAATTTTGAGGGGTGTTTTCCTTTCATTCAGTACTCGGTTGGATACAACTAGAAACAGTTGAACTCTTATGAGTAATACATTTCTTTTGACAAACTTTCAAATGCATACAGTCTGGTTTGCTATTATCTGCAACCTTCGCAGAAATATGGACTCAGAATATGGTTATTTTCAGCAAAAAAACTAGAAATATCTTTACAACAGATGAAAATAGCAAACAAATATATTTTACAAAAATGCAAGGTTTAGCAGAATGAACAAAATCTTAGAACATTTTGAATTGTTTCGACGATTACAGAAAAAGTTATGGCCGAAAAATTAATTTTGAGGAGTGTTCCTCGTAAAACTCTGCTTCGTCATATCAGACGTACAGTTAGAAGATTACAGTGTTCAGCAATTCTTTTTCTTATATATTTTCCTACAACTTTGCTGAAGAAAGCAATCTGGTATTTTGAAAATTAGAAAAAATAGTTTTCATATCTAACTACTAGGAGGATTGATAAAAAAACCGAAAATGCCAAAAGAAAGGCCTTGTTATATGGAATAAACTTGCTGAAGACACTGGGTACATACAATCAATATTTCACAGTCGAATCTAAAACGATCACGGTTTTTTGAGTTTAGACCACTGTGGGTTGCTTTGAAAAAAATTTACTATTTTACTTTATTTTTTGCTAACCAAGATCAAGTGTTCATTAACAATTCACTCTGGCCCAAAAAGTTTAAAAAAATACATAGTTTGCCAAGTCAAACACGAGTGCAAAGTTCCATTTAAATCGAATAAAATTGACTTTACCTAACAGAACTGCACAAAATAAGTATTACTTTGAGCCTGGTACACGAGAAAGTCTCACGAGCTCTGGCGCACGAGCTGTATCATGTATGTACAGTACAGGCGTCTCGCTCAATTCGTAGTGCGACGAAACATCGCTTGCGCATCGCAATCCGAACCAAAAGAGAAGCGAAAGAGCAACCTGCAAATCGCATGTGACGTTGTCTCGTCTCGTCGCACGTACATGGAAATTCTACGAGCGAGAGAAAGATTTCTCTCGTCGCTTGAGAAAAAAGTACGTGCACAGGAAGTCTGATTCCAAGTGAGGGGGAACCGAAATCCGCGCAAAAAAAAAATACCGCGTAAATTCCGGAATCCGCGTAAAAACCGCGTAGATTCCGGAATCAGCGTAAAAAATACCGCGTAAAAAAAACCGTGTAAAAAAAACCGCGTGAAAAGCGACCTTAAAGATCAACAACAACAACAACAACATCGAGAAAAAAATCTATAATTATTTCCACTGCGTTTGCACCTTTCACGGTGGAAACAGCAGCACTGTTTGTTCACTCAGCCATGCATACAAGCCTCCTTGAGCTTCGTTTTTCCCAATTCAAGTTCTTTTGTTTGTTAGTTTGTTTGAAGTAATAAAAAGATCACTTTTAAGCTGTCACCTGCCCGTGCCCTATTATACTTAACTTTAGTAGCGGCGGTTTAATGTTCACTTACACTATCAAACGAGATTCCGTCGTTCTACACCACTGAAATTAGTTTAGTTAACGAGTTGAAGTAAAATTCAGTGTGCGCTTCGAAAAGCAGTGTTGCTGATCTCTCCGGATCAATGCCTGCACTGAAAATATTGTGAAAATTTCGGAAGACTAGCGTATTAATCTTCAAACCCGTACGCTATCTCCTCTATGTCAATCGCGCACAAACTTTATTCCGCAAAGTATTAAATAAAGTAATATTAAAGTCGTATAATCTACAGGCACTTTGTTGCTTTCCCCGTCAATTCGCCAGCAGGCGGATCTTTGGGTATTTAGTTCCCTAGTGCTTCTAGCACCTAATGTGTGTTTTACTCAGAATATTTTTTTTTCTAAATGTAGGTATAATTTCACAAAGTTAGTATCTCTATGCAACCGAAAGTTTCTTAGCTACCATGCTTCTAGTAAAATGTATGCCTTAATGCATACGATCTTTCAAAAAATAGCAATGTTTAATGGTCTCTGCCAAAGTATTTTTCAAAGTATCCAGTGTATCATTGACAACAGAGCAAATAGCAAATAACTTACAATTAATAAAATCATTGAAGGTGAAATTTTTTGTAGGTGTATGAGATTTTGCAATGATTTTGATAATGAGAGTAAATTTAAAGTGGTCGGTTAGCAACGCTACATTTTTGGTTTGCGGAACCTATCTACTGACATTTTTAGGTCAAACATTCGTTTCTAATTTTAGGTTCTACATATTTAAATACTCACCGATAGAAAAGGTGAACGGTTTCCTAATCACACTTGAAACGTTCCGAAACTAATTTTAAAATATATTCACCAGCAACACTAATCATTTTAACTGATTCATCTCATTCACCAGCGCAGCCGGACAGCGAAAACTTCGCTGGCTGCTGGACTGTAGGCAGATAACACGACGTCATAAAGCATTACCCGGATAAGAATAGAACCGGCCAGATAGAGATTGTCCGGTGTGAGGAACTACCGGCCGCAGTTGCACCCGCCGCCAGGTCGCGACTTTAGGCGTGCAAAATCACTCCACACCAACGACGACGACGACGAAGACGCGGCGACTCTAATCTCGTGCTCCGGCCCCTTATCAGAAGCAGTTAGATGACACTGCGCTACACATTAGAACTGCCTTGAACCCCGCGCGGAACACCGGACGCAATCGCAGCGTCAAACCTGGACCCGTGGCAAAATTTCGCTTGGTAAAGAACTCGCACCCAAAAACTGAAAGAACACATTAGAAAAATACTAATTGACAGCGATAAGCTGCTTGGCGCCACCGCTTGCTGCGATCGATCGGGACATGCGTAAGAACATGTAAGCGTCTTTTTCGCGGCTTTTTTTTTCTAGGTGTGGCGACGACGACGACGACGACAACAATAACAACAGCAAAACCCAGTGCACATTCGGGGTAGATCAGGAAATTTTGGTGCCGTCACGGCGTGCCGGCCCGGAAGAAGTGATAAGAGCTTCTACCGACAAGTACGGAGAAACGTGCGTGCAGGAAAAAGAAAAGTACCAAAACAAAAGACGTTATCTGCTGGTGCCTGCTCCTCCTCCGGTAGGATGCTGCTGGTTAATGCTGGATTTCGGCGAGATTACGTCGACTGGAAGTGGACGTGAACGCGAACGCGGACGTAGATGACGCAGTAGAATTGGGCGCCCTCGAATCGATAAGTTAACGGCTACGCCGCCAGTGGTGATCAGTGTCGATCGTGACTTCGAAGCAACTGGCAGCTCTCTTCCTATCTTGACCTAAGCTAAAGTGAAGTGTAGAAAACAAAAGTTGAAGGAATTTTTTTCCAACCCCGAGTGTGTCTTACTAGCAAATGCATATCAAGTGTTCTTGTTTAAAAAATCTCACCGGAAGAGTTTCTATTCGGCGGTTCTACTGGGTAGTCGTGCTCGACAAGGGGTAAACTAAACGACCGTTTCGTACGTGTGTGAGAAAAAAAAATTAAAGTGGAAGCAAAAATGGCTCCGAATCAGCGCGATATTGAAGCTGCTCCCCTATTGGATGAAAATTGTAATGATCAACTTCTGAAACCATCCCCACTGGAATTCAGTGGCCCAAGAAAACCAAAATCCTACGGCGCTACCAATCAATGGCAGAAGATCATTTGCTACGACCCATTGCAGCACCGAAAACTGGAGAATCCCTGCACTAACTTGGACACGCTGATGCACATCCTGAACGGAAACCTAGGCACCGGGATCCTTGCAATGCCAAATGCCTTCAAGCACTCCGGTCTGTACCTGGGATTCTTCGGAATCCTGACGATGGGAATCATCTGTACCCACAGTATGCACATCTTGGTGAAGTGTTCCCGCGAGCTTTGCCGGCGGTATCAAGTGCCGTCGCTCTCGTTTTCCGAAATTGGCCGATACGCCTTCGAGTCCGGCCCAAGCTCGCTGCAAAAACTTGCCCGCATCGTTGCGGTTCTCATTAACTGCTTTCTGATAGTGATGCAGATCGGGTTCTGTTGTGTTTACTATCTCTTTGTTGCCGTCAATCTGTGCGATTTCCTCGACTATGTCGGCATCCAGTTGGACGTCCTGACTGTGCTGTTAGGTCTGTTGATTCCACTGACAGCACTGAACATGATACGGAGTTTGAAGTTCCTCACTCCAACGTCGTTGGTGGCTTCCGTACTAGCGATCAGTGGAATAACGATTGCGTTCATATTCCTACTGCAAGATCTGCCACCCAGCAACTCCGTAGCTCCGATATCCGGTTGGAGCACACTGCCTCTCTACTTCGGGATGGCAATGTACGCATTCGAAGGTATTGGCGTTGTTCTGCCGCTGGAGAGTAACATGAAAACACCGAAGGACTTCTGCCGGTGGAACGGAGTTCTGAACACCGGGATGACGATCGTAACCTGCCTCTACTCTGCGGTCGGCTTCTACGGATATCTGAAGTACGGTGATGAAGCCCAAGGAAGCGTGACGCTTAATTTGCCCAGCGAAGAACTGTAAGTTTGCTACGAACTCCCAAAATGATCTTTTTTTATTTAACGTCCGTTCTTACTTTCAGATTGGCGCAAATGGTACGACTGCTGATGGCAGTTGCGGTGTTTGCATCCTACGCTCTCCAGTTCTACGTTCCGATGACCATCATCGGACCGATCGTTCGGCGTTGGTTTGGTTCCCAAACGGCTCAAGGGGCAGCCGAGTGTACGCTGCGCTTTGCGCTGGTTCTACTGACGTTTATAATGGCGGCGAACATTCCCAATCTGGGCGCGTTTATTTCATTGATCGGAGCCGTTAGCACCTCGGCGCTGGCTCTGGTGTTTCCACCGGTGGTGGAAATCATCACCTTCTGGCCGAGTCGAAAGTACGGCCGCTGGAATTGGATTCTCTGGAAGGATATTCTGATTACCGTCTTCGGACTAGCGGGATTCGTTATCGGTACCAGCACCAGTGTGGTGGAAATTATCACCGATTGGAAGTAGGAAGCTGCTGCAAGCGCGCAGTTTGTTTATTTATTCGTTCTTTTTCAAATGCCTTGAAGTGTTCTTGTTTTTAGTAATCGGGTAGGATGATGAGAGCAAAGTATCAATTGTGATAGTGGAAGTTTCGTGAAAATTTTATTATGCGAGATGTTTGTTTTACTTATTGATAGGAACCTATAACATAAGAAAGTGAATATTGACAGTGTACCATAGTTTATTATTTAAGAACTGGTCGACATTAACTAAAATATGAAGTTTTAACAAAACACTTTTAATATTGGAACAAAAGAAAACCTCTTAGCGTCGAAAATAAAATGCAAACAGATGTTTAACTCTGTTTGCCTTCTCCCCTTTCAAGGCTCAATTTATGGTCACTTGAGAAGTGTTTTCCATAATTCTGAGTTCAACTAAGGGATCCCCTGGAGATGTCACTGATCAGTGACGAAACGTCGGACAGTGAAAACAAAAATCGTTCTACAGTTTTTAGACTGCTCCGCCAAACGTTCGGAAAAATGGATATCAACGTTGAGATGAAGAGTCTGAAAAGATAATTATCCCTCGGGAAGTGGTTTTCGATGCGGGGTACGCAAAGTTTTGATAACGAGGTTGACGACCATAATATTTTAAACCCATTAATTCCATGTGGGTAATTGGAATTGAAATTGCTTTGATTACCATAAAACTTTTGCACCTGTAGTCAAGATAACAACAGTAAGAACTATTCTTTCTTTAGCCGTTGTGTAAAATATGCTCGAAAATCAGATGGATGTTAACCCGATCAGTCAAAAATATCAGGATTATAACAAATCTTGATATTTTGTCACGAACTTTTTGTATCAACTTGTGTACTAAACTTGGTCTCGTTAATAGTTACAATATCAAAATTACTTACTGATTATTACAAATCATAGCAAGTTTTGTTAGGTTTTGGGCAGAAAAAGATCAAAATTAGTTAGAATGTACAATATTTTGTCAGTTGAATATCTAGTTTTGTTATAGATATGTTTTTAAAAAAACACACTTTTGAACCTTCAAGTGTATGATAACAGAATTTGATAAAATTCGGTACTTTTTATCAATCTGGCATATCAAGAATATTACATGCTTTGATATTTCTATCAAGTCAGATATATATTTGTGTTGCGCGTTAGATATGATCGTTTGATCGGGAATCCTTTCCTGGCTAAGAGAAATCAGATTATACCTCGAAAATCAGCAATTGAACTTTGATCATTCAGCCACTACATGCCCAATTTTCACAAATTGTATTGCATCTGTTCTCGTATTAAACAGTTTCATCGTTCAAATTTTCAAGTATAACTGTTAAACGGTAATCGAACTTTAGATTTCATCCGCCGGGAATGGGTTGAGATAGCATTTCTTAATGGGACTTTAGAAGAAGAAGTGGGCATGGAATTGCCATGTGATGAAGAAGTGCAAAGTCAGATTTTTCGTTGGGTTATGGGTTAAAACAGGCTGGGAGAAGCTGGAACCTATGCTTTGACGAATTCATGACGCTACAACAGCCAACGCGTAAGCGTACACGTTATATACCGTGTTCAGGTTATATTACTAGGTACGCCTTTTAAAATATGTACACTACACCTTTCCCCCTTTCGGAAGAATGGTGTTATCATTCTTTTGTGAGTTACTTTAAGAATATTTTGCAATGTGGCTAAAATTTTAGCGAAGGCATCTAGACGCTTAGTTTGAGATTGAGCCGGATTTACTTGGTAGTTCAACTGTTTTTCTTTCAAACGGCGAGCTGATCAGAAGAATCAGTTCATTGAATGAACGAAATCTTTGTATCGCTATCAAACGAACTAGTTCAGTGATCAAAAGACTCAGTTCATCGGATGAACCAGTACTTCTGAGAGCGATCAAAAGCTTTCATTTTTTTTTCATCAAAGCACTGACTCGTCTGATCAGCTAGTGAGCGAATAACCTACATCTATATAAATTCAGTAGATCAGGGAATCAGTTCTTTCGCTCTTTTCGTTACATTTTTGCTATCCATTTGTGTGTGTACTCGGCGTCAGTCAGCCCTTGTGCCTTTGGATGATCTGTGGCAAGTTAATTTGTGCTTGTTCTCCGGGCTGGAGGATGAGTTATGCATAGCAGAGCAGACAGCCGGTGGCAGCTAGTTGCTGGGAGTTCTTGGCAACCGCGTACCCTTCGTTTGATGTTGACACAACTTCCTAAATTCAGGTTCAGTTGTGCCAACCTGGGCACCTTGGGCCTCTCATGAAGTGCCGCGCATCCCGTTTTCCGAAACATGCCAAGCATGAGGATCTTCGCAGTCTACTGTTTTTGGCCTGCACCACCGCAATGCCTCACAGTGCGTTGAATGTATGGTATCAAGGTACAAAAGTTAAACATGCATAATTGTGTCGCATAAACACATTGACATCGCATAAAGGTCATAGATTCTGAATCGCACAAATGTCCTAAGCGCCAATTTCTGAATCCTATACCAGAAACCATTTATTTTTTGTGAAAGTGGTCCAAAGTAATGAAAACGGCAGTTTATATCCAGCTTTCCACGAGCTCTTTTGCTCTTTGCTCTTGAATGCTCATTAGGGTATATTCTGTCAAGGAGGCTGAATTCGAACAATCTAGCTTTACAATTTGTCTGAACATTGTAATGTTGATATCGCTACAGTTCCATAGCCAGAGTTCTTTTATCTTCGTAGGTACCAAAAGAGTAGCTCTTCCGGTTTTACAAGCTTGGCCTGAATGTTTGGACAAACTGTCGAGATAGGGTTTCTCTACAAGTGCTTCATATATGACTTGTTCACAAAAGGTGATAACCAAGTGGTTGGATGTCAAAAAGTTATCCCTAATCTTAAAGATTTATAACACCAAACGAGAATCATTCGAATAAGCTCCTAGAGCTCCTTGTACATACGTCGGCCTAGTAACGGGGCACTATCCGAGTAGATATCATTTAAAGCACATTGGCCAGGTTTAGGATGATATCTGTCGCTTTTGTAATATGGAAAGCGAGACATCGGAACATCTGCTGTGCAGTTGTGGTGCATTATTTAAACGCAGATCAAGGTTTCTCGGCAGTGGCTGTTTACAGCCCAAAGAGATTTGGTCTTTGAATCCTGGCCAGGTAATTGGCTTCATAAACCATATTTTACCTGATTGGGAGCGTGTTGGTGCAGGAACCTGATTGTATTTTGCAAGGGGACACGTATAGCAATTGACTAGGATATATTACAAAAGTTCATATCAATGGACAACGTAATTCTAATTCCCTAACGGAAGTCTATTTGCCTTGTTTATGGAGCTCGGCCAGTTCTCAATATTCTGCCCTAACGTTGTCTAGCCTTTAGGAGCCTTTTTGCTATCCTGAGTTTGACTTGGAATTATTTTTTGGGACCATCGCATTATTTTCTCCGGTGCCCTTTGGAAGTTTTCTTCGCTATTCTGAGTTGAATTTCGATACAATTTTTTTTATGTCTAAACCCAAGTAACAAAACGGGTTTTATCAAAGTTTTATAGCGCTGTTTTGGCTTTCTTGAGGGCTATAAAACTTTGATAAAACCAATATTGCTACTAGGGAAGCCATCCCTAGTAACAAAATTGGTTTCATCAAAGTTTTATAGCTCTCAATACAGCCAAAACAGCGCTATAAAACTTTGATAAAACCAGTTTTGTTACTTGGGATGCTCATTCGCTGTTTTGATCTCAATGTAAGATTGGTTTTCTTGTCTCTCCGGATTTCAGATGCCCTTTTCCGCTATTCTAAGTTCGATTAATTTTCAGAAGTGTTTTTCTGTTGCGAATTCGGGTTGTTTTCAAGCCTTTTTCACATATCTGATCCTTATTTAGGATTATTTTATTTTATGGTGTTTCCTGTTCTATAAAAGTTCAGTTTTGGATCGTTTTCTTGTTCGGCCTTTCCTCTCTATTCTGAGCTCAATTTGGGTTTATTCTCAGTCTGGGCTCATCCAGTTTTTCGATTTTTTCCGCGAGAACCTTGGGTATATTTGCAGTTTTGATTTCGGAAGCGTTTTTCTCACGATTTTGAATTAAATTTGGGAATATACCTCACCACTTGCACGTTATAAGCCATGGCTTTATAGCCGACCTACCTGATACCCTCGGCTAAATAACATGCAGCAGGAGAACACCGCCTCATCGAGGATTGTTGCAGCAGCTGGTAAGCATCGAGAGCTGCAGAACTAGTTGGAAAGCCTCCAACGACAGCTGGGGGGAAAAGAAAACGAACCGATAAGTTTTTGTTGTACTTCTTTTATTTGTTTTTTTCTTAGGGTTCTAGTTCGCTAGAAGTAAGTATCCAGGCCAATTTGATATATTTTCGTACAACCTTTCTAAATTTGACAAAATGTAATCAAATCCGTTCGGAAAAAAAATCAATATGTCAAAAATTTACTGAGTTTACTTGAAGTGAACTAAATCTAGGGTACATTAGTATTAAGCTTGAAGAACTGAGCAAAGCTTGATTAAGCGCAGAATTAACGAGATTATCACAATAGACTGTATATCACCTCAATCACGTGTTAACACTCCTCGGATATTATCAACGTCTTGAACCTACCGGGGCGCAGAATCGACGTTCTAATCATTATCTCCTGTTGGTTAGAGTGCGTCAAAGATATTCAATTGTCTGAAGCGACTTAAACTTCCCGAAGTCGTCACTGAGTGCGAGTGAAGCTATGAGGCCAGATGAAGGAGAGCTCATTGAAGTCCCTCTTATGGACTGTTGGAGTATAGGCAACGCAGCCACTAACAGCGCAGCACCTTTCGCGCCTATCGAAGAAGAGTGATTTTAGACTTTTGATTTTAGACGAGACAAAATCAACGCACGCATTGATGCTGCAGGGAAGGACCCGTCAAATCTTGAGTTATACAGACAGAAACGAATACAGCAGACTCATTCTATCCGGGTCAAATAACAGATGAGCTGCGTGAGAAGTCACGATTACAACATTGATGCCTTATACATGATATTCCACAACACGGCGCCCAGAATAGAACCTTACAGAACACATCCTAACTCGGTTTCTAACTCGGTGTAGAAGAAAAGGTTTGATTCCGACGTTTATCAACGTAAAATCATCCTCCAATAGTGCAGCTAGCAAATTAGCAACCAGCAGTGCAAAGTAAATGTGGTTGATTGAGGAAATAAAAACGACGCATAAAGAAGTGTGGAGGAGAGAAAAAAGTGTCTCGACACAGTACAACCGAATTCACGGTTGAAAAAGAAGTGGAAGGAAAACTTACATGAAAGGACAATAATAAGTTGAAATTTATCGAAAACCAACTTTCACGGATCGTTACATCACAGCTGACTCGAACCATTTCGGTGGTCAACAACAGGCCGATTTCCATTCTATGCCCAATCGCATTTTTAACATACCGATGAAAGAAGAAGAGTTTCTAGTAAAAAAGAAACAATATACAAAGCAGCCGAATTGAACAGGTACGACAAACAGTTCGTCGATAAAATCCTTCGTAAGCACGAAAGGAAGACACACAGACAAGACGCCACCATTTTGATACCGGGAAATGAGGAGATTCGAAGAGTTTGCCTCCCGTTTTACCCTAACATCACGAATCAATTGAAGCATACCCTCCATAGATATGAAAGACATATTGCACACAAAAGTTTTAATACTCTACGTGAACTTCTGGTTAACCTGAAAGACAAAGTTTCACAAGACGAACACGCTGGGATTCATAAAATACCGTGCAAAGACTGCGACGCGGTATACAGGGTGTTCAATAAGTTCGAATACAACCTTTAATCGTTGTGTACCCTGTGTATTCTGTGTACTGGTATTGGTGTCCGCTTTTTTTTTTAAGGGGGGATTTGTTAGTAGCTTAAGTATTTATGATAAATGTTAGTAAATAATGAGTATGTGTGTCCAATCACAAATGGTGACTACTCAACACTGTTAGAAAATTGTAATTTTAATTGTTTGGATTTGTTTGCTTTCGCAATTAGGACTTATCATTCGTAGGGATTTAAACCTACTTGTCAGAAAAGGGGAAGTAAACTTACAACTAACTTAATTGCTAACTTATTGGCTATAAAGAGAGCTTATCGTAGCAATTGAGGATTGCAACGATTTTTGTCGAAAATTGTTAATAATTTTATTTGACATAGCTTCTAATGGTTCAACACCAGTAAGTCTATGTAATTCGAGTGTACCAAACCAAGGAGGACGCTTCAAAATCATTTTCAGAATTTTATTCTGAATCCTTTGGAGTGTTTTCTTCCTTGTTGAACAGCAACTTGACCAGATCGGTACAGCATAAAGCATTGCTGGTCTAAAAATTTGTTTGTAAATCAAAAGTTTGTTCTTTGAACAAAGTTTAGAATTCCTGTTAATGAGAGGATATAAACATCTCGTATATTTGATGCACTTGGCTTGTATACTCTCAATGTGCTCTTTGAAAATAAGTTTTTTATCATAAATTAGTCCCAAGTACTTAACCTTGTCGGACCAACTTAAAATAACCCCATTCATCTTGACAACGTGATTATTGTTTGGCTTGAGGAAAGAAGCCCTAGGCTTATGCGGAAAAATTATCATTTGAGTTTTAGAAGCATTGGGAGAGATTTTCCACTTTTGCAAGTAGGAAGAAAAAATATCTAAACTTTTCTGCAATCGACTGCATATGACACGAAGACTTTTTCCCTTTTACGGAAATGCTTGTGTCATCGCAGAACAATGACTTTGTGCATCCTGGAGGCAAATCAGGAAGATCTGAAGTGAATATGTTGTACAGGACTGGACCCAAGACTGAACCTTGAGGTACACCTGCTCTGACAGGAAATCTATCAGATTTTGAATTCTGATAGACAACCTGCAGAGTTCGATCAGTAAGATAATTTTTTAAAATTTTGATTAGGAAAATTGGAAAATTAAAAGTTTGCAATTTCGCAATCAAACCTTTATGCCAAACACTGTCCAATGCTTTTTCTATGTCTAAAAGAGCAGCTCCAGTGGAATAACCTTCAGATTTGTTAGCTCGTATCATATTAGTAACTCTGAGCAATTGATGAGTTGTGGAATGCCCATGGCGAAATCCAAACTGTTCATTTGCAAAAATTGAATTTTCGTTGATGTGTGACATCATTCTGTTAAGAATAATTCTCTCAAACAGTTTACTTATTGAAGAAAGCAAACTGATTGGTTGATAACTTGAAACTTCAGCTGGGTTCTTATCCAGTTTTAAAATGGGAGTAATTTTTGCATTTTTCCATAATTTGGGAAAATATGCAATTTTGAAGCAGCAATTGAAAATTTTCACTAAAAATTCCATTGTGCTCTCAGGGAGATGTTTGATTAGTATATTAAAGATTCCATCGTCACCAGGTGCTTTCATATTTTTGAAATTTTTAATAATTGATTTAATCTCATTCAAGTTAGTTTCAATTACTTCTGCAGGTAAAAAAATCTGGGAAGAAATTAAATCAAATTGACGTGTGACTTCATTTTCAATTGGACTCACAAAATTCAAATTTGAGTTATGAACACTCTCAAACTGCTGAGCAAGTCTTTGAGCCTTTTGTTCATTGGATACAAGAAAACGTTCACCATCTTTTAAAACTGGAATAGGCTTTGAAGGTTTCTTAAGAATCTTCGACGGCTTCCAAAATGGTTTTGAATATGGTTTCAATTTTTCAACTTTAGTCTCAAAATTTTGATTTCTCAGAAGAGTAAATCTATGTTTAATCTCTTTCTGTAAATCTTTATAAATAGTTTTAAAAACAGGGTCACGAGAACGTTGATATTGACGTCTGCGGACATTTTTCAAACGAATTAGAAGTTGAAGATTTTCGTCAATTATTGGTGAATCAAATTTCACTTGAGCCTTTGGAACAGAATAATTCCTGGCAGCAACAATTGCACATTTTAATGCTTCCAAAGCGGAATCAATATTCACTTCGTTTTGCAAATCAAGCTCATTATTGAAATTTCTCTCAATATGAGTTTTGTATCTTTCCCAGTTAGCCTTGTTATAATTAAAAACAGAGCTCATAGGGTTTAAAACTGATTCATGGGATAAAGAAAAAGTTATTGGAAGATGGTCAGAATCAAAGTCAGCATGTGTGATCAAATCACTACATACATGACTTTGATCTGTTAGCACCAAATCAATTGTTGAAGGGTTTCTTACAGAAGAAAAGCATGTAGGACTATTCGGAGACAAAATAGAATTGTATCCTGAAGAACAATCATTGAATAAAATTTTGCCATTGGAATTACTTTGAGAAATATTCCATGAACGATGTTTAGCGTTAAAATCGCCGATTATGAAAAATTTCGAACGATTTCTGGTGAGTTTTTGTAAATCACCTTTAAAATAATTTTTGAGCTCGCGTGTGCATTGAAATGGTAAATATGCTGCGGCAATAAATAAAATCCCAAGTTCAGTTTGAACTTCAATTCCCAAAGTTTCAATAGCTTTCGTCTCAAGATGGGGAAGAGCACGATGTTTGATTCGGCGATGAATAACAATTGCAACTCCACCGCCGGAACCCTGAATCCAATCATATCTATGAACCACGTAATTGGGATCATATATTAATTTTATGTTAGGTTTCAAAAATGTTTCAGTAATAATTGCAATATGCACATTATTTACTGTTAAAAAATTAAAAAGCTCATTCTCATTGGCCTTCAATGAGCGAGCATTCCAATTTAATATTTTAATTGTTTTATTTAAAATCATTGCTAAATTTTAAATTAGAAACAATTTTAATAGTAAAATTTGTACCTATTTGAATGGCTTCAAACATTGATTTTGCCTGCAACATGGCGTTCATAAGATCGAACATTGCCTGTTGCAAAAAAGAAAGTTTACCTGCCGTAATAGGCCACAGGCAGTTGACATTAGAAAAAATATTTTCGGCAGCAATATTAGCTGGAGTAATAGGTGTACAATTATTTTCTAGCGTGTTTTGCTTACCCATATTAACGGTCATTTTCGAACTACCAACACTAGGCGGTATAATGTTCGAACTACCTGTAACCTGTGCATAAGTTAAACGGGTATGCAAAGGAGTAGGTAAACTATGCGTCACTGGTACGCTTGGAGAATTTTGTTTTGAAGTTGGTTTTAATTGAGAAATTGAATTTTGTTTACCTTGCCTTGCCTTAACAATTGCTAAACGGACTGGGCATTGATAAAAATTTGACATATGGCTGCCGTTACAATTCGCACAGCGAAAATTTTTACTCTCTTTCACAGGACATGGGTCCTTTTTGTGAGAAGAGTCTCCACAATTAAGACATTTTTGGTCCATGTTACAGAATTTGGAACCATGGCCATAACGTTGGCAAGTACGGCATTGGGTGATATGCTTTTCACCTCCGCCATACTTCCTATAAATTTCCCACTTTACACGCACATTATACAAAGCATGTGCTTTTTCAAAAAAATTTAAGTTGTTAACCTCATTGCGGTTAAAATGAATTAAATAATTAACAAGGGAAATTCCAGTTCTCTGACTGTTTTCGCCTCGTGATTTTTGTTTCATTAGAATTACCCGATATTTCATGGTCGTAATCGACAACCTCAGGCAGTTTACTGCAATCTACCTTCTGACTGAAAGTCCAACGTCAAGGATCCGGATCTGATGTGCCATCTGAGTTTTTCGAATTTTGCTTGTAGCCTAAGAATTTCACTTTTCAAAAAACATACTCAAATGCGAAATGGAAACGTTCTTGTTTACTTTTCTTTATTCCCACTTTTTTCCTTCCATTTTGCTTTTTTTCTACACTCGGTTCTGCATGATGATTCTATATTTTTCAGTTTTTTGCTTCTGTTTCTACCAAAAAAATTTATACTATCTCCAGGTAAACAGACACAGGATAGGAAAAAAATCTGGTACAAATAAGCCCAGAACGACATGATACTCTCCAATCAATTGTTACGATTAACTGCATTCTCGAAAAAACAAGCGTTGTTGTTATTAACCGGCTTCCTATGACGAATTCATATTATGTATTGCATCATATTTCAGTCAATGTTTACAACCTGCGCCAAACTGGTAAACTCCGTTAATAAAATAATCTTCTTTTCGCAGAAGCTCGTTTGGCTGGGAAAATTAGTCATTCTTTGATAATCTGTGCTGTCTGCGTTCGAATTCCGCCAGAAGGGTTTTTTGACTTCTCGATTGACGTAAGTCGATCATAGTAGCCATTGCAGTAGGCTTCCTCATATAAGAGGAAATAATGTCATTGAAGTATTGATTTCGTAAAACAGTGGGAATTTTTCTAGATTGTGCAAAACAGAAGGAAAACTCAATAAAAACCAGGTAAGTCAATTATTTGTAATTTGCTTCAGTGTGAGAAAAACTGGGCTCAGTGGATGACCATGCGTCTCCACTCGAACCGTATGCAAACTTCACGGAACCAATATCGATGGTTCCCATATGTTTGAATCGCTAATTACCAGCCGAATGACATCGGAAGACAGCACTTCCTTGCGCGAACTTTCTCCATTGTACAACAGCAAGGGACAAATGGAGCGCGCGAGCGTGCGAGTTGGCTATTATTTTTCATTCTTCCTCCCGTCCGTTCCGTCGCGTCGTCGTCCGGAGGAGGAGGATACTTGGTACTCGGTGCGAGACTCTACACGACTCGACTCTTGACTTGTCTTGACTCAATCGACGCGTGCTGTTATTGACGACGTGTGAATCTGAATGGTGTGTGGAGGCAAATCCGAGCTGTTGTCGGTGGGTGCGCGGCTCCACGGGGGTAGAAAATAGCGCGCAAATATTTTCACGTTCATTGAACTTTCACGACTTCTAGTCAGTATTTTTGTTATTACTATCATCCACTTCGCGTGAAAGCCGCACCCGGAGGGGACGTGAGGGAGGCCCGGGGGTGAAACCTAAACTATACATACTTGTTATTCTTTATGATGATAAATATACACCCATTTGTAGGTACTTTAGACTCTTTCGTTTGCCTCGTACGTTCGGTTCGGTCCCAGGCAGTGGCCAACCTGGTGGTGCTGGATAGATGGATGGGTGCACTATCGCTCGTGGTTGTTTGGTTCTAGTTGAAGTTGACATTCCTGCTGTCCAATTCTGTTGTGCGCTGCATAAATTGATCCGCGCAGAACGTCTCTCGCGTGCACAGCACACCCGCGAACCACTCGCGCAATCGCAGCGCAGTAAGCCGTGTTCGCAATTCGGACAGTTCCAGCTGTGTCAATGTTTTTCGTATGTGTTGTATTCGTACGAACATCGGTTGCTATGTTATGAGGTGGTGCCATACTGCTATAATTGGGTCGATTTGTTTGCCAGCGAAATATGTAAATCGGTTTTTGTAAAATTTGCTTATAATACAGTGAATTATTGGGATTCCAAAATTCACAACTTTTCAGTTTTATTTCCATACCTACAATAAAGTAAGTAGAAGCTAGGGTCTAAATCACCTGTCCAACAAATTTATCTAAACGAACAAAAAGTTGAAGTTTTTAAACTCTTTTCATTTTCCGATTTATCTAAAAATGACAAAAAAAGGGTAATTATTCTACACGAATAAAAATTGATTTTAAATTGATTTCTGTGCTGCAATGGCTAGTTCACCTTACACAGAATAAAGCAGCAAACTTAAGCAGAGAATAGCAGATTCGGACAACTTTTTAGTTCACAATCAAATAAATTAGGACATTATCGAGTTGGGCGCAGTCATAGCTAGAGCGTTGGTTGAATCTACAAGGTCAACGTCGAACGTCTGGGTCTGGGACGAAAAAAAACATACACAAACACAACCACGTTTAGTAGAATAGGTGGAAAATTTCCACCACCGAGGGGTAATTTTTCAAATTTAACTGCCGAAGATAGATGGAATGGTTCGCAAAATTTATAGTTCACAAATTTGTCAACATATTCGCAACGCGGACACGCAAAAGAAGAAGGATCGGGCAGCGTAAATCCCGTGAGATTTGCAAACCAACGCCTACTAGGAAAAGTGTGTCACATACACACAGACATGTGCATCCACAGCTAGCTTAGTCTTCGGCAGGTCATTCGTACCGTGCGATTATTTTGTCTGAATCAGGTGCGCCGGCCGTCGAAATCGGGCAGAACTGAAAAATTACATCCAAGCAAGCAAGCGTCGTCGATCAGGCGGGGTTTTATTTTGGATTTGAGCTTTTCGCCAAATCATCTGCGGTTGCTATGATTAGGTTTTGATTTTCCACAACTAGCACAGTACGGTTAGGCTAGAAGTCGACAGTCAGCGTGCAGGGAAGCAACAAAAAAAAAAATTCCCAGCAGCCAGTCGATAATCCCGGTAATGTCGTATTATTTATATTCATGCATTAAAGAGCCGTCGTTGAAATATACCAACAATTTGTATCTGGTGTGCGATGATGATGATGGTGGGCTTGTAAAGTTGGCACTAGCCGCTAGTAATCCGGGGACGGCACCAACAGCAGCAGAAGCGCACAGACCAGACCAGGCCAGGCCATGGTAAGCCAAGTCAAGAGTCGTCGTTGTCAGAGTGCCGCAGCGCAGTCGCCGCCAATAATGTTTGTTTTATTAGTACCCATAAGTACTCCGTCTGATGGTCGGATATATTTAAGATTACGGCCGGCGCCAGCAGCACTCGCCGCATAAAACGGCCGCGAAAATAGCGTACACACAAATCGGCATACAGAGTGGGCCCCACCACGAAGGTGCACCGGGGCAAAAGTACCTACAATGTCAAGTCAAGAAATCGGAAAATGGAAAAGTTGAACCGGCAAAAAGTCGAAAAACTTAACAAGCGAAAAGAGATGAAAAATTAATCAGCCATCAGGTAAAGAATTGATTTGGTTCATCGAATCTATTTCTTCAAATGATTTTCGATCGCTTGTTGGAGCAACAGTAAAATTGTTGTCGGAGCTTTGGGTAATTGAAAACCCAATTTTGGTTATGATTATTAGCTATAGCACCACTATATTATGAGTAAAAACCTTTTCATCATGGAAGCTTCAAAAATAAAAAAAAAATTTGAGATTTGAAAAGTTGTACATATAATCTTCAGTCAGAAAGCTTCAACTTCTTTAAGCCTCCATGCTTCGTGTCTATTAGAGGCCACCGGAGGATTCAGCGTCCTATACAGCGTTAGTTTGGTGCGAGTTTGCAAGTTACGGGACCTCAACTGGTTACGTAGTCCATAGAAGGCCATGTTCGCAGCCCGCACTGAGTTTCTTACTCAGGATTCTCTGCGTGTTAGAAGAACAGGATACGAGCGAGCACTTTATATGCGGAGTTGAGCAACGTAATGCCTCGATAGTTGCAAAAATCCAGTCGATGTCTTCCCATCATTTAAAGTTTGGCCTGGATCCTTTCCAGTGACCTTGCCGTTTTTCAGCTTACTAAGTCTCAACCTCCTCCTGTGTTGGTGACTCCACAGCTTGTTCGTCGCTCATAATCCTAATCCTTTTTCTGTTTTGCTCCTCTTGATCTTTACTACTTGATAGCGCCTGAAAGTTCTCCTTCCACCTGGCTGCAACTGCGGTTTTACACTGTCATTACACATTACCGGTACTGAGAAATTCCTGCTTCTGACTCTGTTGACTTGTCTATCAAAGCTCCGCACGTTGTTTATAGCAAAGTTATCTTCTGCGCCTGCGAGCACCTACTTCTCGTGCTCGCGCTTCTTCCGACGATGGACTCTATATTCGGCAGCTCTTGCCTTTCTGTGTTTTCCTCTGTTCGGACGCGTTGCCATACGGTTTCTAGCACGGTTCTTCTCGTCCGTCGCTCTCCGGCATGTGATATTAACCCAGCCCAGTCGTACCTATCGCCTCTCTCGCAGAATACTACTCCACAGCCCATTTATGTCTGCCAATCCTTTGATTCAGCTCTCTAGCGTATTCTTCTACCACGCCGTCAGTTTTTCATAGAAATTATCCTCAACATGATTGGATTTGTCGTTTCTACGAAATCGACGCCCGTTCAGCAGCTTTGTCGTCACGCCACTGTGGTAGACTGCATGGAGCTCCCGTTCTTCGGAATTTAGCCACCGAATCTCCTGAATCACTGCGATTTCGACTCCCTGACGCTTTAGTTCTCGAGCAAGCAAGCCAGCTCGCGCCGCTTCATTGAAAGGTCGGATATTTCAAGTACCCAATTTCCAATACAGCGTTTCACGATTAAGCCGCCCGCTCCGGGTCAGACGCTGTTGTACGCCGCCTCTAACATGGGACCACCGTC
Source organism: Wyeomyia smithii (assembly GCF_029784165.1). Classification (NCBI taxonomy): domain Eukaryota; kingdom Metazoa; phylum Arthropoda; class Insecta; order Diptera; family Culicidae; genus Wyeomyia; species Wyeomyia smithii. Next base: position 10,214,014 of record NC_073694.1, read on the forward strand.
GCGTCAACCCCCTCTTTCCTGTCACCATACGACCAAAGTTCACCAGGAGTTGGTTACTTGATCTCCGCTAAGGTTACTCGTATTCCGGTCGACAACTCGAGAAAGTTTGGATAAAAGTTGCTGAACAGAGGTGAATGATAACATAAGGGTCTCAAATTACACGTGTACAGCTATTCACCAGCCCTATAAAAGTTGCTACACTGAAAATTTAAGAGATTTTTTCGATAACTTTCAGCGCTCTGCTTTATGTAAATATCTGTTTAACTTGTTAAATATGTTGGTCTGTTTACTTTACTTACTTTTATGGCTACAAAACGATTAGTGGATGCCCATGTTTGCGGTTTTAGGCAGCCATTCTACATCCGAAAGCCCTGGAGTCTACGGCCTCTTCGTGGTTCTCTGCTGAAAATAGATTTGGCGGTTCTTACGTCACGCATTTTGCTTACATGTCCGGCCCACTGCAGCTTGCCGCACTTTATCACCTCATTTATGTAAGCAAATTTGTGCACTTGGTACTTAGTACTAAGCGACAGCACTACGGTTTATCCCGATTATATCGATGTCATCCGTAAAGTCCAACGTCACGAGAGCGACTGACGTTTCGCCCAGCATTATCCAGATCCGTTTCTCTTGACTGAGTCGTACGCCGCTTCGAAACTCTGCTAGGATCTGTCGCATCTGTAAAGATTTGATCCGTCGTGAAGCGTTCCCCACGAAAACTTGCTTGGTATTCACGACAAAAGGTTTCGTCAACGGTCTCAATCTCATGAACAGTATACGGAGGAGCCATTTGTACACGGAATTCAGTAGAGTGATGACTCTATGGTTTCAGCAGTCAAGCCTGCAATCTACAAGTTTGTTGTAGATGTTATCCATCCAAATCCTTGAAATGATCCGGTGGATCGCACTATGCTGCTGCTCGCCTCCCGCTTTCAGGAGTTTGGCCGGTAGCCACTGTGAGCATACGATTCTTAACTTGATTCTTGTCGGACGTCACCCTTTTGGTAGTCAGCGTTGAACCAGCCACTGATCGATCTGGAGACAGGCGTCACCATTTGGGTTTCTGCTGGTCTGCTACCGATTACATCAACGTTTAAAGTAGGTGCTAGGTTCAGATGGCTGTTCCTCTGGCCGCGGTAAAGTTTATCAACCTCCGGATGGTGTTTACGGTCATTTGCGGGTGTCCACCGAATGGATCTATTCTTCTGGTTACCCAACACTACAAAACCAACACCTCGTTCTGCTCTCTTGTCACCACATTGTAGTGGAAATGGTACTTCAAGTTGCCTGAGAGTGTTCCACGCAGTCTTGCACTTCATGTGTCAGCTTCGGCACTTCCTACAGTTTTTCAATCGTTCAAAATCGCTCAATCAGCCTTGCCGGGTGCAATCCCTCAAAAGACGGTGTTGACGAAGCGATTCCTAAAAGTACTCCAAACCCAGGAGTAGATCAATAGGATCCGTCATGTCAAAAAGGAAGATTCCAACTACCAATTGGATTGTTGTTGCCTGTTGGTCCTCAAGGAAAACCGTCGGAACTGAACAGTCCGTTGTTCGAGAACTGACCTTGGCAGACACAGAATCGTTCATCTGACTCCGCACACGTGCTTTCTTTCTAAGTAGTTTGAATAGCTAGCACAGCTTCTCCGAGATGACATTGGCTTGCGATTCTCTGTTGCGCTCTTGCCTCAAATCTGCTGCAATATTAGCCGCGTATATTATGACGACCGAACTCTGAAGTAACTGTCGAGGAGTTTTCACTCTAGAACTACCTATTTGCGAATAATCAGGAACTTGAACAAAAGACGCAGAACCAGAACCGGATGCTGATGGCCCATGATGGAGCAAAGAGTGGTGCTGCTTGCTGCACCTACGACAACGGTACTTGAAATTGCAGTCTCGACTGTAGTGAACACGCCGGATACAGTGGCTGTACAGCTTTTTTTTAATTGACGAACTGGGACCGCTTTTCCAAAGGCATCATTACAAATACTGGGCATTTACTCAAGCAACGAGGACAGTTCAGCGTATAATTTTCCGACGTTGTGTGGACCAACGGATGGAGAACGCTGGTTTTCGTAAGACTAGCCAACCCTTCGAAGAACTCCATGATGTGTAGATATCCAAGTTCTTCCCAATCGACTGCAAACTCCCCCCATTGCTTTTGCTTAGTGTTATCCAGTTTTGATACTGATAGCACGGTCAGTGCCGCTCCTAACCAGTTGTTATTTCTCCATGATGTCATCACACTAGCAGTCGTCTTTAAGAGCGTTTACGTGTTGCTTCTCCTGCAAGTAAATAAACCATTTCACGAGACGTTTCTTGTAACAATTCGCGAATGAAACTTCGACGTTAGATTGACTTATTTGAAATCTGTTCAATTTAAGGGTGTAAGCGATACTCAAAGATACAATAACAATTTGTCTTTACGTAATATTCCTCCTTTTGCGGGGAGGGGGTCGCATTTTTGGCCAGGAGCGGTCCAAACATGTAAATCTTGCTTCCGCTATGAGACAAAATTATCGCTCAATTTGGGATCATTTTCTATTTTGGCCTTTTCCGGCCTTTAGAAGGGGATTTCGGCCATTCTGAGCTCAATTTGGGATCATTTTCTATTTTGGCCTTTAGAAGGGGTGTTCGGTGATTCTGAGCTCAATTTGGGATCATGTTCTATTTTGACCTTTTCTGGCCTTTAGAAGGGGTTTTTGGCCCTTATGAGCTCAATTTGGGATCATTTTCTATTTTGGCCTTTTCTGGCCTTTGGAAGGGGTTTTCGGCCATTCTGAGCTCAATTTGGGATCATTTTCTATTTTGGCCTTTAAAAGGGGGTTTCGGTGGTTCTGAGCTCAATTTGGGATCATTTTCTATTTTGACCTTTTCTGGCCTTTAGAAGGGGTTTTCGGCCATTCTGAGCTCAATTTGGGATCATTTTCTATTTTGGCCTTTTCTGGCCTTTAGAAGGGGTTTTCGGCCATTCTGAGCTCAATTTGGGATCATTTTCTATTTTGGCCTTTTCTGGCCTTTAGAAGTGGTTTTCGGCCATTCTGAGCTCATTTTGGGATCATTTTCTAATTTGGCCTTTTCTGGCCTTAAGAAGGGGTTTTCGGCCATTCTGAGCTCAATTTGGGATCATTTTCTATTTTGGCCTTTAGAAGAGGTTTTCGGCCATTCTGAGCTCAATTTGGGATCATTTTCTATTATGGCCTTTTCTGGCCTTTAGAAGGGGTTTTCGGCCATTCTGAGCTCAATTTGGGATCATTTTCTATTTTGGCCTTTTCTGGCCTTAAGAAGGGGTTTTCGGCCATTCTGAGCTCAATTTGGGATCATTTTCTATTTTGGCTTTTTCTGGCCTTTAGAAGGGGTTTTCGGCCATTCTGAGCTCAATTTGGGATCATTTTCTATTTTGGCCTTTTCTGGCCTTAAGAAGTGGTTTTCGGCCATTCTGAGCTCATTTTGGGATCATTTTCTAATTTGGCCTTTTCTGGCCTTAAGAAGGGGTTTTCGGCCATTCTGAGCTCAATTTGGGATCATTTTCTATTTTGGCCTTTAGAAGAGGTTTTCGGCCATTCTGAGCTCAATTTGGGATCATTTTCTATTATGGCCTTTTCTGGCCTTTAGAAGGGGTTTTCGGCCATTCTGAGCTCAATTTGGGATCATTTTCTATTTTGGCCTTTTCTGGCCTTAAGAAGGGGTTTTCGGCCATTCTGAGCTCAATTTGGGATCATTTTCTATTTTGGCTTTTTCTGGCCTTTAGAAGGGGTTTTCGGCCATTCTGAGCTCAATTTGGGATCATTTTCTATTATGGCCTTTTCTGGCCTTTAGAAGGGGTTTTCGGCCATTCTGAGCTCAATTTGGGATCATTTTCTATTTTGGCCTTTTCTGGCCTTTAGAAGTGGTTTTCGGCCATTCTGAGCTCATTTTGGGATCATTTTCTAATTTGGCCTTTTCTGGCCTTAAGAAGGGGTTTTCGGCCATTCTGAGCTCAATTTGGGATCATTTTCTATTTTGGCCTTTAGAAGAGGTTTTCGGCAATTCTGAGCTTAATTTGGGATCATTTTCTATTTTGACCTTTTCTGGCCTTTAGAAGAGGTTTTCGGCCATTCTGAGCCTAATTTGGGATCATTTTCTATTTTGACCTTTTCTGGCCTTTAGAAGACGTTTTCGGCAATTCTGAGCTTAATTTGGGATCATTTTCTATTTTGACCTTTTCTGGCCTTTAGAAGACGTTTTCGGCAATTCTGAGCTTAATTTGGGATCATTTTCTATTTTGACCTTTTCTGGCCTTTAGAAGACGTTTTCGGCAATTCTGAGCTTGATTTGGGATCATTTTCTATTTTGACCTTTTCTGGCCTTTAGAAGAGGTTTTCGGCAATTCTGAGCCTAATTTGGGATCATTTTCTATTTTGGCCTTTTCTGGCCTTAAGAAGGGGTTTTCGGCCATTCTGAGCTCAATTTGGGATCATTTTCTATTTTGGCCTTTAGAAGAGGTTTTCGGCCATTCTGAGCTCAATTTGGGATCATTTTCTATTTTAGCCTTTTCTGGCCTTTAGAAGGGGTTTTCGGCCATTCTGAGCTCAATTTGGGATCATTTTCTATTTTAGCCTTTTCTGGCCTTAAGAAGACGTTTTCGGCAATTCTGAGCTTAATTTGGGATCATTTTCTATTTTGACCTTTTCTGGCCTTTAGAAGACGTTTTCGGCAATTCTGAGCTTAATTTGGGTTCATTTTCTATTTTGACCTTTTCTGGCCTTTAGAAGAGGTTTTCGGCAATTCTGAGCCTAATTTGGGATCATTTTCTATTTTGACCTTTTCTGGCCTTTAGAAGACGTTTTCGGCAATTCTGAGCTTAATTTGGGATCATTTTCTATTTTGACCTTTTCTGGCCTTTAGAAGACGTTTTCGGCAATTCTGAGCTTAATTTGGGATCATTTTCTATTTTGACCTTTTCTGGCCTTTAGAAGACGTTTTCGGCAATTCTGAGCTTAATTTGGGATCATTTTCTATTTTGACCTTTTCTGGCCTTTAGAAGAGGTTTTCGGCAATTCTGAGCCTAATTTGGGATCATTTTCTATTTTGGCCTTTTCTGGCCTTAAGAAGGGGTTTTCGGCCATTCTGAGCTCAATTTGGGATCATTTTCTATCTTGGCCTTTAGAAGAGGTTTTCGGCCATTCTGAGCTCAATTTGGGATCATTTTCTATTTTAGCCTTTTCTGGCCTTTAGAAGGGGTTTTCGGCCATTCTGAGCTCAATTTGGGATCATTTTCTATTTTAGCCTTTTCTGGCCTTTAGAAGGGGTTTTTGGCCATTCTGAGCTCAATTTGGGATCATTTTCTATTTTAGCCTTTTCTGGCCATTAGAAAGGGTTTTCGGCCATTCTGAGCTCAATTTGGGGTCATTTTCTATTTTGGCCTTTTCTGGCCTTTAGAAGGGGTTTTCGGCAATTCTGAGCCTAATTTGGGATCATTTTCTATTTTGACCTTTTCTGGCCTTAAGAAGACGTTTTCGGCAATTCTGAGCTTAATTTGGGATCATTTTCTATTTTGACCTTTTCTGGCCTTTAGAAGAGGTTTTCGGCCATTCTGAGCCTAATTTGGGATCATTTTCTATTTTGACCTTTTCTGGCCTTTAGAAGACGTTTTCGGCAATTCTGAGCTTAATTTGGGATCATTTTCTATTTTGACCTTTTCTGGCCTTTAGAAGACGTTTTCGGCAATTCTGAGCTTAATTTGGGATCATTTTCTATTTTGACCTTTTCTGGCCTTTAGAAGAGGTTTTCGGCAATTCTGAGCCTAATTTGGGATCATTTTCTATTTTGGCCTTTTCTGGCCTTAAGAAGGGGTTTTCGGCCATTCTGAGCTCAATTTGGGATCATTTTCTATTTTGGCCTTTAGAAGAGGTTTTCGGCCATTCTGAGCTCAATTTGGGATCATTTTCTATTTTAGCCTTTTCTGGCCTTTAGAAGGGGTTTTCGGCCATTCTGAGCTCAATTTGGGATCATTTTCTATTTTAGCCTTTTCTGGCCTTAAGAAGACGTTTTCGGCAATTCTGAGCTTAATTTGGGATCATTTTCTATTTTGACCTTTTCTGGCCTTTAGAAGACGTTTTCGGCAATTCTGAGCTTAATTTGGGTTCATTTTCTATTTTGACCTTTTCTGGCCTTTAGAAGAGGTTTTCGGCAATTCTGAGCCTAATTTGGGATCATTTTCTATTTTGACCTTTTCTGGCCTTTAGAAGACGTTTTCGGCAATTCTGAGCTTAATTTGGGATCATTTTCTATTTTGACCTTTTCTGGCCTTTAGAAGACGTTTTCGGCAATTCTGAGCTTAATTTGGGATCATTTTCTATTTTGACCTTTTCTGGCCTTTAGAAGACGTTTTCGGCAATTCTGAGCTTAATTTGGGATCATTTTCTATTTTGACCTTTTCTGGCCTTTAGAAGAGGTTTTCGGCAATTCTGAGCCTAATTTGGGATCATTTTCTATTTTGGCCTTTTCTGGCCTTAAGAAGGGGTTTTCGGCCATTCTGAGCTCAATTTGGGATCATTTTCTGTTTTGGCCTTTAGAAGAGGTTTTCGGCCATTCTGAGCTCAATTTGGGATCATTTTCTATTTTAGCCTTTTCTGGCCTTTAGAAGGGGTTTTCGGCCATTCTGAGCTCAATTTGGGATCATTTTCTATTTTAGCCTTTTCTGGCCTTTAGAAGGGGTTTTTGGCCATTCTGAGCTCAATTTGGGATCATTTTCTATTTTAGCCTTTTCTGGCCATTAGAAGGGGTTTTCGGCCATTCTGAGCTCAATTTGGGGTCATTTTCTATTTTGGCCTTTTCTGGCCTTTAGAAGGGGTTTTCGGCAATTCTGAGCCTAATTTGGGATCATTTTCTATTTTGACCTTTTCTGGCCTTAAGAAGACGTTTTCGGCAATTCTGAGCTTAATTTGGGATCATTTTCTATTTTGACCTTTTCTGGCCTTAAGAAGACGTTTTCGGCAATTCTGAGCCTAATTTGGGATCATTTTCTATTTTGGCCTTTTCTGGCCTTTAGAAGAGGTTTACGGCAATTCTGAGCTAAATTTGGGATCATTTTCTATTTTGGCCTTCTCTGGCCTTAAGAAGGGGTTTTCAAACGGAAAATTAGTTTATTGAAGAACAATCGAGCAGCAGGTAAGGACAGACTACCGACAGAGCTCTATTCTAACACGGCAAATAGGCACTAGCAAACTGTGTAGTTTCATGGATTTGTGAGGAAGAGCGACTACCGGAGATGGGAGGAGTTGTATGACCCATCTATTAAAAGGACGATCTGCTACAACGCAGCAACTACCGTGGCATACGGTGAACAACGCTCCCTGCACGCATCACGTCCTCGTGGACTTCGGGGCAGCGTATGATACAGTCGATCGAGACCTATGGCAAATAATGCACGACTACGATTTTCCAGATAAGCTAACAGGACTTATCGATGCTATTCAATCGAGTGATGTGTTACGTGTGCCTATCTGGAGCACTCTCAAATCCCTTCCAAGTGCATAGAGGGTTGAGACAACGAGATAGATTACTCTCGAGATCTAACGACACAGTCAAGCTGGAAATCGGGCCTTATTTGACCTTCGCGAGATGCCCCTGGTTAGACCAGTAGTTCTTTATGGACTTGAATCCGTGACAGACAGAGCTGCATAGCCTCAAGGTCACAGAGACTGCTTTGATAAGCGGATGGTTATAAATTCGTATCCTACAGGGTGACAAAAAAGTCCGGTCACACAGGAAAATCTCAATATTTCGAAGAATAAGAGAAAATCTGAATCTGGTTTTCATAGCTTTATTTAGTAACTCATAAAAATACTATACAGACGATACCTCGGAATTACACCACCTTTCTCTGATCGAACCAGCTTCAGATGTCTCGGGAAGTCGTCGCAAGCGGCGCTCACGTGCTCCATCGGCAACTCGTCCCAGATTTTCGTGATAACTCGCTTGAATTGCTCCAAACTTGTTATTTTATAGTCGTTCAGCTTCGGCATCATGAGGCCATTCATTCTTCGAAATGAAATCGGTCAAGTTTTCCTCATACCACGCCTGAACAATCTTTGCGGTGTGGGATGGGGCGCCATCTTGCTGGAGTAATCGTCTTCAAACAATAGTTCAGCTTGAGGCAGAATATTTTTATTCAAAACCGTGTCCAGGTAGTACGCTGCGTTGATTTTGACCCCTTTATCGATAAAAATAAGAGGAAGTTTACCTCTCTTGCAAATGGCTCCCCAAACCATCACTGACGTCTTATTTTGGAACCGGGAAACATTCAGCTTGTCCGCAGGAGCTTGCTGGAGGCTCACACTTCAAACTCGATCATTTTGGCGATTGACTGTTTGCTCCAAAACGAACAGCTTCTCGTCCGAAAAAATTATCTCGTCATCTGCGCGCCAACCGAGCAACTCCCGCGACCGTTGGTACCTCTTGTCCTTTGTAGCTTTGGTAATCCCATGAACCACCTGTTTTTTGTACGGTATAAGTTTTAAATCCTTGCGCAGAAGCAGGCGGATTGATTCTCGGTTCATTTTAAGGTTCCTGGCCAGCTTCCGTGCAGATTGGGCGGGATTCCGGCGAATCCGGTCTCGTATAATCTATTTCAGCCTTGGAGTTCTCACAGACCTTGGTCGTCCAGATCAGGCCTTGTCCTCGGTGCCTCCGGTCTCTAGGTACCGATTTATGGTCCGGTACACGAATTTCTGGTTGATTCCGAGCGGTTTTAGGTGTTTGAATATGTGTCCGGGTTTGTACCCTTTCACATATTCAGCGATAACAGCTGCTCTTAACTCTGCCGTGGCTCACAACTCAATGTGAACAAACTGCACAGAAACGAAACTCTGCCACTTTGGGCAGTAAAGTTAACCCTTTCATTTGACATATAGATGGCACCAGAGAGATGCAACGTGTAGGCTACAGGCGACCCCAAAAAAGTGCGACCGGACTTTTTTGTCACCGTGTAGTAGATCCAGGCCGCTCGATGTCAGAGGGACTTACGTTACGCATGAGTTTATTCTCATTCTCTCCCCGTCATCATCGACACTACCCAAACATTGAATTCTAAAAAATAATAAAAGAAAAAATTTAGAAAATCAACAAAAAATCATAAAAAAACCAGCGATGCTGAGCAGTAGAGTTTCCAGCGTACGGTGGCTGAAAATATAAAAATCCGTCACTTAAAACGTTTACAAAAGTACCTTCCTTTTCGTCACAATCGTTAGAAATGCAGAGATAAACCCGGTTTCTGGCATCAACGATTGTAGCACTTCCTTCTTTCCTTCTCTAACCAATTGTAAGGACGTAGCCGGCGCCGTTATTGATCCATAAAAAGCGAAAGCTACTGATTTGTTGTACATTGAAGATGGTAAATTAATTCCACATTAGCCATCTATAGTTAATTTTTGAGCATCTTCACTAGCTCTCGAAATGTTCACTTGTTCAAGCTCATGAAATGGTAACCGTATGTCTAATTCCCCATTAAATTAAGGCAGATTTGCCTGAGGTTATTGGGTATTGCTACATGCGGTTAAATTCCAAACAACTGGGAAGCCATTAAATACGTCACCTAGAGTGAACGAAAAAGTGCTGCAAGAAATTAACCTTCAAGAAATAATAAAAGAAATTCAATTTTGAGATTGACAAGCCACCCTGTACACGCAATCCATTTCAAATCTGATCAATCGCGGAAGAGCACACCAAACCGGTTGTTCAGGTTTATCCATTAGTGTTCAAAATAACCGTATCTGATTGATATGCCAGCTAACAAACAAATGCAAACTGCCAGCAGCGCTCGTTATCGCGAACTTTGCCCCACATTACTCACCGATAGAGAGCAGCGGGTGAAGATTCCACAGTTGCACATTCGCGTCGACTAATAAACCCCGATTATTGATTGGAGGTTAAGCCCTTTGCAGTTGGCAACGCTTTCGGTTTCTCTCTCTCTCTCTCTCTCTGTCTCTCTCTCTGTCCACTTTGACATCAAACAAATCGTTCGGAGCAACAAAGTGACCTAAAAATTGGCGCTGCTGTGGTTAAACTTACGTACCACCACCGTCCAGTGTCCAGTTTCTCCGGTCTCGCCGCCGCACATGAGACCCGCAAATCGATCCTTCCGATACGAGTCGGAATATTGAATTTCAAGTCCCGTCGTCGTCGTTGTCGATGTCAACACCATTATAGTAGTAGTTTTGGTTGTACTCTTTCAAATCACCAAATTCTAATTCACAGACAGTCACAAGGGGCTAGGTTAAGGGGATGTCACGGCGGGAAACGATTGGCGATTTACCACAGTTCTGTAACGGAGACACGAAAAAAAAAACAAAAGATAAGGAACTACGCGATATCAGATTTCGTTAGAAGAACTCGTAGTACCTGGGTGAGGAAGCAGAGCGGGTGGAGGTGCGGCCTTAAAGACGCGACTGTCCGTGGCGTCAGTCGGCGCCTACTGCTGTTCTGCATGTCAAGCGAATAACAAAATAAAACGGAAGTTCTGTTGCCCTGATTTTGCGGTGTGTGATTTGTTTCCCTGATGAAGGATTCGCGCATCAATCTTTACGACCGGCTTTGTCATTTTATATTTCTAAACAAATCAAAACATGTCGGCCTAGGATACTGCGGCTGCGCCGCGTTTTGTCGATGATTAATGCTAGAAGAGCGCGATCTTTTACCCACACACGACCCTCTTTTTTCCCTGGCAGAGCCGCGTAAGCGAAAATGGCAGGGCCATTTATTCCGTGGCTGTCCTGTCAGTGCGGTTCGCTACCTTAAACGGAACCGTCCGAACCGTTCGGGGTTTTGCTGTTAAGACTTTCACATCCATTGGCAGCCCTGTAGCGCCCGATTCGGGCAATAATTGACTGTGCGTAATCAATTGCCTAGCAGCAGTGCGGTAGGTTCGGTAGACGGACTCGAACGATCGGTTGGAACTGGTGGCGCCACTACCAAGCCCATTTATTGCTCGGCCAACCGAACGGCGGACTTCGGCTTAGTGGAGCCGCAGCGGTAGCAGCACGGTGGTAGCAGAAGCTTCACTAACCTCATCGACGGGGTCTGGGTTGCTATGATTTAAATTATGATTCAATCCGTTTGTTTATTTGATTGTTAGATGGACTTTAATTTATGTTTATTTGTTTTTAAACAACCAAATATTCAAGCAATAGAATTGATTAAAATGAATAGAAAACGATCACAAAGTCACAGATCACAGTCACAGTCTGTCTGTCTGTCTGTCTTGATAGGATCTTTTTGCAGTGATACGGAAAATTAGAACACGTGGAATTTTAAGGTTAAGAATAAGAGAACTTTATTATACGTGTTGGCTCTACAGCGTTTGCGAATAGAAAGAAAGAAAGGTTAGAAAAATCGCACCATCATGCGATCGCTTTTGACAGTTCGATTACTGTGGGGATTCGGTTCCATAGATCGAAACAACAAATATCTTGTGCAGGGTATTGACAATCCTAACACCCCCGCTCAATATCCGGAACGGATCAGTCCCAGGTTGGCTCGATGTTTCTGGAACAAACCTACTTGCAGGCCCTTGGTCATTACGTCTGCGACTTGCTCGCCGGTTGGGATGTATCACACAGCTATACGCCCCCGCTGAATCTCTTCACGGACGAATCGATGCCTAACATCAACGTGCTTTAAGCGGCCAGTGTCCCGCTCTTCCTCGACCACCTTGATCGTAGATTGGTTGTCTTCGTAGTAGACCACTGGGCTCTCCGGCTCCTTCGACAGTTCCTTGAGCAGACGAACCAGCCAGATGCCGTGACACACAGCGGTGCTCAAGGCCACGAGCTCAGCTTCCGTAGAAGAGAGCGAAATTGTAGACTGTTTCCTAGTCAACCAGCTTACAGTACCGCCACACACTCGGAAGACGTATCCACTTAGCGAACGCCTGCCCACCGGATCGTTCGCCCAATCTGCATCGGCGAATGCTTCCATAGTCGGTGTTGAATCTTTCACTGAGAACACCAGACCTAACTTCACCGACAAGGATTTCCTCCAATTTTGAACAATTTTTTGCACAATTTGTTGTCCGAAAAGCATATGCATTTTACGCATGGTGATTTGGCAACTTTTCGAATTAGCTACATGGGTCTTCCCCAAGGCTCATGTTTAAGCCCCCTTCTTTACAATTTTTATGTAAATGACATCGACGAATGTCTGGCAAATTCATGCACGATAAGTCAACTTGCCGACGACAGCGTGGTCTCTGTTACAGGAGCCAAAGCTGCCGATTTGCATGGACCATTGCAAGATACCTTGGACAATTGGTCTGCCTGGGCTTTACAGCTAGGTATCGAATTCTCTCCGGAGAAGACTGAGATAGTAGTTTTTTCTAGGAAGCATGAACCTGTTACTAACTTTTTACTCTACTGTCTGTACCGGGAAAGCTCAGTAGCAAGAGACCCTGTGACTATGGTCCCAGGATCGGCTTACTACTGGGTAATCAGCGGGGCTTCGCGAACAACTGTGCGGACTACTTTCACCTTGTTATCCGGGCTATTGTGGTATTGAATTTGTATTTAAAAGCAAGCAATTATGACGTAAATTAGTTTATTAAAAGGAGTATTTTAAGCGGGAATACATCTAATTTTATTAAATAATTCTATTGTAAGTGTGTATGTGTGTGGGTGTGGGGATGGCCGACGATCGGTACGTACCGCTGTTTAAGTTGACGCTGCTGCTGCTCGGTGTGGACGACGCTGCTGCCGCTGCTGTGGCGTGATGCTCCGCTTCGTTGCTGCTGTGGTTAACGACGGAGGGGTGGGGTGAGGAACAAATGCTGGCTATGCTTTCTCTTCTGGTCTTCCCTCGTTGACGAGTATCAGCAGGCCCAGGACGATACCAGAGTGGCCGTGCCGAGAGGGGTAGGTCCTCCTTTGCGCTTATGGCTCAATGCCAGAGGACGATCGCTGGTTCTTTACGGGTTAGACGTAGCGTGCATCCAGGGCTCGCTAGGCCGGTCGTGTGCTGCTTTAACCGTATGCCACGGTCTAAACTACGTTCGCTTGGCCAATTACGGGCCGCAACAACTCCTGTTGCCACTGACAACTCGTATAAGAACTCTTCTAATTTTCTAGATTTCAACGTTAAGCACACGACTACCAGATACTATCTGATGATGGCTGGCAATTTGGACTAGCAAGAAGGCTCTTCGCGCTCTTTTTCCCGTCAATTTTCTCGATGGATGCGCGATATCTCGCGCCTTAATGAATTTGACACCCATCTGTATAACAGTTTTCCTCCCCCTCGACAAATCTGTCATACTGGATGGGTGCTGCCCATTTTACCACCCACTTGTACCCACTGTGTGATGTTTATATTGTTCAGTGTGCTTACAATTTTTGGTATTTTTACTTTTTTTTTTTTTTTTTTGATTAACCCTACTAACCTATTTTTTTACAAACAACATTAACATACCAATACATGTTACTAACCCTACTCATGATAACCCTTAAATATTAACGTGAAAGTATGACTAAACATTTAAGCACAAATAAAAATCATACTGGATTCTGTAACCGACGGTTACAAACCTGCTCAGCTCCAGCCACAATTAATGGGTAAAACGATTTCTCAGGTTTTGGTACACTAGTATCTTGGTATCTGGTTCGACTCTAAGGGCACCTGGGGTTGCCATGTTAGGTATCTGATGAAGAAAAGTCAGCAAAGAGTAAATTTTTTTCGTACAATAACCGGATCATGGTGGGGAGCCCATCCAGGAGACTTTATAAGGCTTTACCAAACAACGATATTGTCTGTTATTGAGTACGGGTGTTTCTGCTTCCGCTCCGCAGCAAACACACATTTAATCAAACTGGAGCGAATACAATATCGTTGTTTGCGTATCGCCTTGGGTTGCATGCAATCGACCCATACGATGAGTTTGGAGGTCTTAGCCGGAGTTCTACCGTAGAAAAACCGCTTCTAGAGCCTGTCTTCTCGTATTCTTATCAAATGTGAGGTCTTGAACCGTCCTGTGATTGAAAATTTTGAAAGGTTAATCGAACTCAATTCTCAAACCCGTTTTATGACATTGTATTTCAATCACATGTCCCAAAATATTAACTCTTCTTTGAATATTCCAAATCGTGTCAACTTATCACATACTTCTGATTCTACTGTGTTTTTCGATACATCCATGATAGAAGAAACTCGTGGAATCCCAGATCATTTACGCGTGCAGCAGATCCCTAAAAAATTTTCCAATAAATATCGAAACATCAACTGCAACAATATGTTCTACACTGACGGATCACTTCTCGATGGGTCCACTGGCTTCGGTGTCTTCAATATCAATTTAACCGTCTCCCATAAGCTCGATAATCCTGCTTCTGTTTACGTCGCAGAATTAGCTGCTATTCAGTACACCCTAGGGATTATCGAAAAAATCCCCACGGACCATTATTTCATCTTTACGGACAGTCTCAGTTCTATTGAGGCTCTTCGATCGATGAAAGATGTTAAGCACTCTCCGTATTTCCTGGGGAAAATACGGGAACATCTGAGTGCTTTATCCGAAAAATCTACTCAGATTACCTTAGCGTGGGTCCCTTCTCACTGCTCGATACCGGGCAATGAGAAAGCGGACTCTTTGGCTAAGGTGGGCGCATCAAACGGTGAAATTTATGAAACACCAATTGCTTTTAATGAATTTTTCGCATTTGTACGTCAGAATACGATCATCAGTTGGCAAAATGCTTGGACCAGAGGGGAATTGGGAAGGTGGTTACATTCCATAATCCCCAAAGTATTGACGAACCCGTAGTTCAAGGGGTTGGATGTAGGTCGAGATTTCATTTGCGTGATGTCTCGGCTTATGTCTAATCACTATAGATTTGATGCGCATCTCCGTCGTATTGGGCTCGGGGAAAGTGGTGTCTGTGCCTGTGGTGAAGGTTATCACGACATAGAGCACGTTGTTTGGTCATGCCCTGTACACCGTGACGCCAGGTCTAAATTAATAACTTCCCTCTGGGCCGAGAGTAGAGAACCATCTGTCCAGTTCGTGATGTCTTGGCGAGTCGCGACCTACCCTACATGTCCCTTATATACATTTTCCTGAAATCCATTCATGCCCAAGTCTAGCCCCATTCCTTTCCACCCACATTCAACAAAACGGCAAGAACACGTCGTAGACCTCGATTTTGGAACCAGCAATTGAACTCCACACGAACTCGCCAGGAAAACCCGAGGCCTTTCTTTATATCTTGGCTCAGCGGCACACACCATATGGCAACTTGAACACCAGCGAACAACAACAATGAACCAAAACCAGCAACTAGACCCCGCACAATACCCTCAGAACCCGAGGATTACAAGCCCCTGTCCCAGCTCATGACATCGTGGCTTAGCAGAACAAATCCATACATGCTGCATATTCATTCGATGATCATCAGACGACCATTCAACTACAAAACACTGATTGAATAATACATGCTAGTTTTAAGATAGACTTAATTTCAGCTCGTAGTCGGCAGCGAGGATAAAAAATTTGCTTATAGATTTTAAGTCATCCGATATAATTCGCGCCGTTAAACATTGAATTGTATTTGTGCCGTGTCAAATAAATGATTTGTGAAGAAAAAAAAAAACACCAGACCTAAGTCCAACGTCTCTTTAATATACCGCAGCACCCTCTTGGCGTGCATCCAGTGCACTTCCGTAGGACAGCTTTGAAACTGACTCAGGTAGCTGACCGCAGCACACAGATCCGGTCTTGACGTCAGCGTCACGTACGTGAGACACCCGATCAACTCTCGGTACGGTTTCTCAGTACGCTCGGCTTCCACTCCCTTCGTCAGGCGCAGGCGACACTCAATCGGTGTTGATGCTGGATTGCACTCGAGCATGTTGAAACGACGAAGTAAATTTTTGAGAAATCCTCTCTGGCTAATTCGAGTAATCCTCGCCTCCACGTCCCGGTCAATCTTCATGCCGAGAAACGTTCGCACCTCTCCAATGTTCATCATTTCAAATTCACTCGCCAGGCACTGCTTCACTGCTTCAATCGTCGTCAGCTGACGAGCAACCACAAGTAGGTCGTCCACGTACAGCACAAGGATAACATGGTTACTTCCGGATCCCTTTACGTAGAGACATTGATCGCTCATACTTCTGTTGAACCCTAGTCGTTCCACGAATGCATGGAACCTCGCATACCAAGCCCTTGTTGCCTGCTTAAGTCCATACAGTGAACGTTTGAGGAGGCATACCAGATCCTTGCCTTGCTCGAAACCCTCCGGCTGTGTCATAAAAATCTCCTCGTTCAACTGCCCGTTGAGGAAGGCAGTCTTCACGTCCATTTGGTGCACTGCCATCCTCTGCTCGTTTGCTACAGCGAGAACAGTACGCACGGTATCTAGACGCGCCACTGGTGAATAGGTTTCACCGTAGTCGAATCCGGCTTTCTGGCTGAAGCCACGAGCCACGAGCCTAGCCTTGTAGCGCTCCTTCCCATCGGCTTCGTTTTGCTTCACTCTGAATAGCCATTTGCCCGTGATTGGTACTCGTCCTTCAGGAAGTTTTACTAACACCCACATTTGATTCCGCTCAAGAGACTCCATCTCCTCACGGATGGCTGCTTTCCACTTTTCCCAATCCGGTCGTTTCTTCATATCCGCTAGCGAACTTGGTAGGTTTTCCACAAAACTCGTTGCATTCATGGCGAAACCATTCATATCGTACTCCGTATGCCAACCCGGAGGCTTACGGTTTCGTCTCGATTTACGATCTATCGCTGTTTCCCAGGCATCTTCCGTTTCTTCTGCGCCGTCTTCTTGGATTGTTTTATCAGCGCAGCTGTCGAAGGTTTCATCCGCATCTTCGTGATTCGAACCTGCACCTTGCTCGTCCGATTCATCGCCCGGTCCCTCCGGTACTTTACCGTATTCATCGGAGGTATCTTCAGCATGACTATCATTGTCGGATTCGCTATCGGATTCGTCTCGAACTGCGCGAACCGGAAACACATCGGAGATGCTGCTAGGCTTACGACTCTTTTCCAAACTTAATTTTCTTTCACTCTCGACGGAGACTACATCTCGAGCTACAACGATCTCCTTGCGCTTAGGGTCCCATACTCGATAACCGCAGTGGGAGTAGCCCACAAAAGTTCCTCTCCAGGATTTCGCGTCCAGCTTCTTTCTTTTCTCCTTGGGGATGTGAACGAAGACGTCTGCTCCAAACGCCCTCAGGCTCCGGACATTTTTTTCATTCGCTCGCTCACGCCGTTTTGCTCGGGTGTATAGGGACTGGTCCATTCAATTTGGATTCCCTGCTGCTTGCAAAATTTCTTAAACTCGTGACTGACGTATTCCCCACCGTTGCCACAGCGAAACCGTGAAATACGCGTTCCGAACTTCGAACTCACTAACGCTTCATACTCTTTGAACTTATTTAACACTTCGTCTTTCGAGTACATTAGCCATACCACCGTGAACCGACTCCAGTCGTCGACGAATGTCACAAAATACTTTTCGCCTTCTATGCTCACCGGTGACACTGGGCCACACACGTCCGAATGAATGAGTTCAAGCACTCGCTTCGACTGTCATCCCTCGCGCGCGGAAAAGGGCTTACGCGATTGCTTGCCTACGAGACAAACGAACTCACCACCTGATGGCTTCAATTTACCACTCAGTCCTTCGACAATTTCGTTTGCTATCAACACTTTTAAGTTTTTCGCACTGAGATGCCCGTACCGACGATGCCAGAGTTCAAGTTCCTTGGGCACCCAACTGCACGAATATAACACTGATTTGGATGGCTCTTCCCGATGGAAATCCATCTCGTAGAGTTTCCCGCGGCGTACTCCAACTGCGATCACTTCCGAATTTCGTTTAATATTCACTACACCGTCAGCGAACACAACTTTTAGTCCAGCCATTTCCATTTTACGAACGGACAATAAGTTCACTCGCGCTTCCGGGATGTATAACACGTCTTTAAGAGTAATTCGAATCGGTTTACCACTCGCTATGGCAAACGCATGGATCTCACCGTACTGTTTGGCGACGATGGACTGCCCTTCCTTCGCCACCGAGATGCGCATCGGTTCCTTCATCGGCAATAGCTTCTCGAACAGCTTCCGATCGTTGGTCAGATGCTCCGATGAACCAGAGTCAATGATCCAGCTCGTTTTCGGTTGTCCATCATGCTCATCGCTGAGAAAGCAAACACCTTTGTCGGCTTTTCCCAGATGTGCACTGGTTTTTGCAGATTCCTTCTTCTTCTTTTCTTCTGGACAATCGGTAATCTTGTGCCCTTCCCGTTGGCATCCGAAACACTTCCAATTGAAATACTTCTTCTTATTTTTCTGCTGCTTCACACCGCCAGATCCGCTGAATGCAGCCGCTTCCACTTTGGAGCTACTCGACCTGCTTCTACCTTCACTGCCGCACTTGCAGAACTTCAACGACAGTTTGTCCTCCGGCATTGTTTCCAATGCGGTAACAACGGTGGCGTAGCCTTGCCCCAGCGTTAATAGCAAATAGCATACGATGTCGATTTCTTCCAGCTTCGCTCCGGTCGACTTATAGTCCCGAATGATTCGTTCGAAAGTTAAGAAGTGATCTTGTAACCTTCCGCCCTCGTGCCGAAGTGTGAGAAGTTTCTTCTGCAGATGGAGACGACTGGCGATACTTTTTAGCTGAAACACGCGCTCCAGAGCCATCCAAATGGCCCTCGGGGACTGCTGATCCTGAATATACTCCAACATATTGTCGCCAATCCGAGAAATCAGCAGCGACTTGCAACGCCTATCCTTTTTTATTCGCTTCTCAGCCAACTTATTTTTCGCCTCCCTCACAGCGGCTGGATCATCGTCTTTCACCAATAATTGCGGATCTTCCACCGCTTCCTTCTCGATGCAGCACTGAAGTTCGTGTTCCTCCAGTAGCACCGACATCCGGTACTTCCACTGCGGATAATTCGATCCATCGAACTGAGGCACGCGGACATTTTCCACTT